>NC_090256.1:42709371-42721871 GCF_037325665.1 Littorina saxatilis
AACAAACAAGTCGCGTAAGGCGAAAATACAATATTTAGTCAAGTAGCTGTCGAACTCACAGAATGAAACTGAACGCAATGCAACGCAGCAAGACCGTATACTCGTAGTCCACCGCTCACGGCATAGGCAGTGAAATTGACAAGAAGAGCGGGGTAGTAGTTGCGCTAAGAAGGATAGCACGCTTTTCTGTACCTCTCTTTGTTTAAACTTTCTGAGCGTGTTTTTAATCCAAACATATCATATCTATATGTGTTTGGAATCAGGAACCGACAAAGAATAAGATGAAAGTGTTTTTAAATTGATTTGGACACTTTAATTTTGATAATAATTTTTATATATTTAATTTTCAGAGCTTGTTTTTAATCCGAATATAACATATTTATATGTTTTTGGAATCAGCAAATGATGGAGAATAAGATAAACGTAAATTTGGATCGTTTTATAAATTTGTATTTTTTTTTACAATTTTCAGATTTTTAATGACCAAAGTCATTAATTAATTTTTAAGCCACCAAGCTGAAATGCAATACCGAAGTCCGGGCTTCGTCGAAGATTACTTGACCAAAATTTCAACCAATTTGGTTGAAAAATGAGGGCGTGACAGTGCCGCCTCAACTTTCACGAAAAGCCGGATATGACGTCATCAAAGACATTTATCAAAAAAATGAAAAAACATTCGGGGATTTCATACCCAGGAACTCTCATGTCCAATTTCATAAAGATCGGTCCAGTAGTTTAGTCTGAATCGCTCTACACACACACACACACACACACACACACACACACACACACACACACACACACACACGCACAGACAGACACACATACACCACGACCCTCGTTTCGATTCCCCCTCGATGTTAAAATATTTAGTCAAAACTTGACTAAATATAAACAAGTCGCGTAAGGCGGAAATACCACATTTAGTCAAGTAGCTGCCATTTTTCAGCAAGACCGTATACTCGTAGCATCGTCAGTCCACCGCTCATGGCAAAGGCAGTGAAATTGACAAGAAGAGCGGGGTAGTAGTTGCGCTAAGAAGGATAGCACGCTTTTCTGTACCTCTCTTTGTTTTAACTTTCTGAGCGTGTTTTTAATCCAAACATATCATATCTATATGTTTTTGGAATCAGGAACCGACAAGGAATAAGATGAAAGTGTTTTTAAATTGATTTCGACAATTTAATTTTGATAATAATTTTTATATATTTAATTTTCAGAGCTTGTTTTTAATCCGAATATAACATATTTATATGTTTTTGGAATCAGCAAATGATGGAGAATAAGATAAACGTAAATTTGGATCGTTTTCTAAATTTTTATTTTTTTTTACAATTTTCAGATTTTTAATGACATTAATTTTTAAGCCACCAAGCTGAAATGCAATACCGAAGTCCGGGCTTCGTCGAAGATTACTTGACCAAAATTTCAACCAATTTGGTTGAAAAATGAGGGCGTGACAGTGCCGCCTCAACTTTCACGAAAAGCCGGATATGACGTCATCAAAGACATTTATCAAAAAAATGAAAAAAACGTCTGGGGATTTCATACCCAGGAACTCTCATGTCCAATTTCATAAAGATCGGTCCAGTAGTTTAGTCTGAATCGCTCTACACACACACACACACACACACGCACACACGCACATACACCACGACCCTCGTTTCGATTCCCCCTCGATGTTAAAATATTTAGTCAAAACTTGACTAAATATAAAAAAGAACACAAGTGACCTTGATTCTTCTCATTCTCGGACTAACGTCAGCACAAACACAGTTTCTTCTCTTGTTTGGAGATCTGGAAGGGTTGATGATACTGGGCTCATTCTAGTCCTTCGAAGTCAACATCATCGTCTTCACTGTCGTCTCCACTCTCAGCTTCTTCTGGAAGAAAACTCGCGGGCACATACCGAAACATTGTCTGCAGCTTCGTTTTCAAGATATTTAAAGGCTTTTAGTTTGTACGAGCATATGTCACTGTAAAGGATTTGTGCTTCGGCATGGCTGAACATAGAGAAGTGTTGAACACTCATTAAAAAACGTCACTGAACGACTTCACTGTGGGACATGACGTAATTTTATACTGGGCGTTTGCTAGGGATTTTACGGTAATCACAACCGGCGTCTCGATTCAAAGTCCATGTTAAAGGTACTGAACTTGTCAAATCCAGGTGCACGGAGCCCCTGGTGCTTTTAGTCATACCTCAGGCAGCTATCAGTTAGAAGAACTACCAAGTTTCATTGACTTGCACCCAAAGAGTCAAGAACTGTGATTTTTTTACGAATTAATTTCGTACTCGGACCCGGCTGGTCTTGACCTATTTTTGGATCTAAATTTAGATCAGGTAGATCACCACATCATGCACAAAAAGACACGTCACTAGCAAACTATGTCAGACGTCATCATGAGTTTGTGTAAAACAAAATGGAGGCCGGAATCACTCAGTTGAATCGAACTCCGACCAACCACCACGTAATAACTAGGTTAATTTATGCACTCGCGTGAACAAGCAACTGTCGAGCTTCACAGATGTCGTCGTTGGGTAGTTTTGGGTTTGTTTTACTACCATAGGAAGATTTTTTTTAACTGTAAATGCACTCAGCTGCAACAGAAAC
Source organism: Littorina saxatilis (assembly GCF_037325665.1). Lineage (NCBI taxonomy): Eukaryota > Metazoa > Mollusca > Gastropoda > Littorinimorpha > Littorinidae > Littorina > Littorina saxatilis. Next base: position 42,711,987 of record NC_090256.1, read on the forward strand.
GCAAAACGAAGGCTGTGAGCTCCACTGTGCCTTTAACGTTTTGTCAAAATTTGACTAATTGTAATACAAACTTGTGGGAAAAGATGACAATTAGTACATGAGGTCGAGCATATGGTGGTGTTATTTTTCCTGCGCAGACAATACGAGATCTTAATAACATTTCTCAAACAGACAACCGCACAATGAAAGGCGAACAATTCAGGCCGCTATATTCTCTGTACAAAGCAAAACCGCTGTGTGTGTGTGTGTGTGTGTGTGTGTGTGTGTGTGTGTGTGTGTGTGTGTGTGTGTGTGTGTGTGTGTGTGCGTGTGTGTGTGCGTGCATTAGTGCCTATGTGCGTGTGTCCGTGCGTGCGTGCGTGTGCGTGTGTGTGTGTGTGACACCGATAGATAAAAAAAAAGAAGTTTTGCAACTAAACTATCTCTCTCTCTCTCCTCCATCTCCCTCTAACACACACACACACACACACACACACACACACACACACACACACACACACACACACACACACACGCCTACACACACGAACGTACGTATGCACGAACACACGAACGCACGCACTCGCTCACACACACACACACACACACACACACACACACACACACACATACATACACACACGCGTACCCCCCCCACACACACACACACATTGTATACATTTACAATAATATGAATAAAGTCTAGTCATATACAGTGCCCACCATTTAACTAATCAAGCCATCATCTGCAAATTAATCAAATTGCCAGTCATCTATCGAATATTAATTGGGTGATCAGCAAGAAAATAACATTAACACAAATAACTAGGTTACCGTATAGTTAGACACACATGTGTGACATCACTAAAATAGGCTCATATAAAAACTGAAGCAAAGCTATAACTTAATTGTAATCAACCACATTAAACAGTACTGCACGTAAAATTTATATTAAACCATACAATTTTAATGCGATGAGTCTTCTTTGTCAAATCTGTGTACTCTCTTATGTGCCAATACGAACGAATAATAAACGAGTATTGAGTCAAATACATAAACAAATAAATAAGTGAACAAGCAAACATTTAAGCAAATCAATCAATCAGTCAGTCATTATAAAAAAAAAACGTGATTGACAGTCGTTTGTTTCTCTTGAAATGTGAGAAAGATATATATAAAAAAAATGTGGACACTGTCATCAGTTATCACGTAATGATACAGATTAGTTTGTGGTTGTTGTTTTTGTGTCACTTGTGCTATGTGTACATTCTTCAGGCGTTTCAGACCCCGAAGAGTGACGTCTGCGTTTGCTATTTCTATGTTTCTACGTATGACTATCCTCCTACGAGGCAGCCTCATGTATTCCAAATATTCTGCATAAAATTATCTCGCTTGTATCTTCCGAGCGACCTTCTACACCATTTGTCAGATAAGTTGGTTTTCTGTATTATAAGTGTCTGTCTGTCTGTCTGTCTGTCTGTCTGTCTGTCTGTCTGTCCACTTAAAAATCGCTGGGTCGAAGATCAGTGAACGTAACATTTTGTTTTGTTATAAATACAACGTTCAAATAACATACCTTTCTAGTTTTTGGGATTCTGCATGACATTGTTCTTGTACTCATCTACAGTGCCGGTCGCCTGGCTTACTCTTAAAAATCAAAAAGTAAGTACGGTTTATCTTTAACGTGCGTAACGACTTGTTCTTAGTAGATGGAGTACAAATGAAGGCGCAACAAGAATCGACCCTGAAACTAGATATAGCTGGCCGGACGACTGCAGTAAACGGTTGACCACAATGACAATTAATGATTGCATGATGTCTCCCATATAGTTTGGAGACGAGCGTTTCAAAACGCCCGAGCCTGAAGGGTCGGTGTATCTTACACCTCTTCGTATCAGTCTGCCTTGGAGATGGTGACGAAAGTCAGACAGATGAGCAGAACAGCGCGGTGCATTTTCCTGGAATGAGGGTGCAGTGTTAGGTATAGAACTGAGGCGCGTCAGCCGCGACGGTGCCTGAGCTAAATATTGGCGCGTACTGCTCACAGCCCCGAACACGGCACTGCAAACATTCCTCCATTCTAAACACCATCCAACCTACCCTTGGTCTCAAAACTACATACCTCAGATGTCTCAGCAAAATAAAGGCTAAACAAGTGGAGCAAATAATAAAGAGGGTGTAGCTAGGGAATGACAGCAATTCATAGCAAATCAACGATGTGATGATTTAAAATGTGACACAGCTAAAGATATTCAACCAAACATTTTAACCAATATTTGTTTGAATCAATTTGAGTCCGGTAACAGCACCCATGGGACGGTAAAGTCAGTTTCTCGTTCTGGGGTGAGAAAAGGGAGAGACTATCGAACAGCACTACCCACAGACATGGAAACAAACATCTAGCCATACCCGATTAAAGCAACATCTGTACAGTACACCATATGTTTACATGGTATCAAACGATCATTTCATCATATTATACACGAAGAATACCAACGAGAGTCTTCTTGAAGCTCTTCGGCACTGTTTCATGTAATCTGTTTACATACATCAAACACTTGTTTTATCATATTATAAACAACAATTATATACCAACGGCATTGTTCTTGTACCCATTCAACACTGGAGGTTTGTGTAATGTTTTCACGCTCAATCGTATTATACACGACAAATACCAACGGCATTGTATTGGTAACTCTCTAGCACTGGTGGTTCGTACAATGTCTTCACGCTCGATCGTATTATACACGAAATATACCTACGACATTGTTCTTGTACCCTTCAGCACTGGAGTTTCGTGTAATGCCTTTACGCTCAATCGTATTATCCATGAATAATTTCTTTCTTTCTTTCTTTCTTTATTTGGTGTTTAACGTCGTTTTCAACCACGAAGGTTATATCGCGACGGGGAAAGGGGGGAGATGGGATAGAACCACTTGTCAATTGTTTCTTGTTCACAAAAGCACTAATCAAAAATTTGCTCCAGGGGCTTGCAACGTAGTACAATATATTACCTTACTGGGAGAATGCAAGTTTCCAGTACAAAGGACTTAACATTTCTTACATACTGCTTGACTAAAATCTTTACAAACATTGACTATATTCTATACAAGAAACACTTAACAAGGGTAAAACTAAAAGGAGAAAGGGCAATTCCAGCGTCACTGACGTGGCATTCGCACAAAAAAATCAGACATTATTCGCCATAAAAATAATAGTCATGATGATTTTATTAACTCAAATGTGTGCAGAGATTTCCCCAAACATGACAACCTTCCTACCCAAGGTTAAAAATGTTGAGGTAAAAAAAGCTAAGGGTACTTAACTTGAGTTTTGAAAAACGTCACTGACGTGGCAAAAATGCTCACCTGCATTTCACTGACTAAGCGAAATTCTAAAATTCTTTGAGATTAGCCAACTAAATGATGTGATTTTGTTAGATCATAGTCAAGACATATCATACTTTCTGATATATAAAAGCAATTGCAAATATCAAATGTATCCTTGCGACTAGAGGTTAATATGTAGCGTCACTGACGTGGCACTTGAGCGTCACTGACGTGGCACGTGTGAATTCAATGTTCAATAGTGATATTTTGTTGTTGTTAAAATAATTATAGGTAGTTTAACACGGCCGATTTTAAACTGATTATTGATCTTCTCGGACATTGTTGAACCACTATACGGCTCTTTGTCCCTCCGTCCGTCTGTCCGTTGGTCCGCCCGTTGGTCCGTGGACACCATTGCCCATCTGAATAACTTGTATAATAATTATTTCAATTGCACACTTTGTACATGTATTGATACACAAGGAACATACACCTCTAGCAAACATATTTAAAGCATTCCGGGTCAAGGTCACTACTCAAGGTCACCGGTCAAGGTCATTCTTTTTTTCTTGTACACTTCAGACAACGCCTTGATTTTTCGAAAATATTTCAATCAAACTTGGCGGGCAAACAAGTACACACCCTCAGAAAGATAAACGGCTCCTGATTCTGGCTCCAAAACGTCATTCACACGGTTTTGATTTGAGCTGTCATTATTTTGACGTTCTCCGCTGTTTTCCCTCCTGGCAGTTTTATATATATAACTACCGTTATACACTCACGTCAAACAAATGAGTATGTATATTTGACAAGATCCTAAATGTGAACCACACTATTCCACTTGATATTTGTTGGTGTTAGTCGAGAATGACAGGGCGGAATAACACCGTCGTTAATTCTAAATCTGAACATTACTAAACTCAAACATTGTTAGCATCTTTCTCCGCGAACCTTACGGAAAAAACTATTTCATTTTCTTCATCGCTTATGTAGCAAAAAGATTGCGGTGAACCAAACAATGGACTTAGTCGTGCTGAAACAGCCTTTTCTTGTGTAAATGACATTTTCTTTCAGCACTGCGAACACTCACAGATTTACTTTTCTGTGCACTCCACTTCGCTCTGCACTATTGTTTTTGTCGGCGGTTGCGATTTTTCTTTTGGTTTTTTTTCCTTCAGATGCTTTAATTTTCATAGAGGGAATAACCAGAAGTCACAAGGAGTAAACTCAGGTCCGAAGAATGTGTGAGGCAAAAATTGGATCATTTAGACTTTAAGGAATGGAGGCACGGCCCTTATTTTGTGGAGGCTGGCATTGTCATGGAAAAGATGGGAGGTCTGGGTTTCGCAGTTTAGTCGTTAACTGCTGAACTCGTGAGTTACTTTGGGTAATAAGGTCCTGCATAGTATGTGACAGTGACAGTTCTGTTAGCAAAACATTATCGACAGCAACGGGACCTTCGTGGTTGCAAAACACAGCGAATAGCACTGTTTCTTCTTTGAAACCCTTGCTTACAAATGTAGTGCGTCTCGTAATTGTGGTCCAATTGTTTTGCGTTTTCTTGCAATAATCTAGAAGGAAACCAAAGTCTCATTATTAGTGACTAGATTCATCACAAGTGTGGGTCTACTTGGTTCAAAACGGTTAAGCAGATCGCGTGCAAGAGGAACTTGTTGCTTCTTCCGTTTCCCTGTCAGCCAATGAGGCATCCATTTTGCGGCCAACTTTTGAAGCTGAAGGTCATTGTGTAGAATTCTGTGAACGGTTCTATATGAAAGTTTAAGTCTTGCACTATATACTCGTATGTACACTTTTAAATCTTAGTTCTTAAGTTTTGATACAGCAGCTACATTAATTTCGTTTGCAGAGCTGTTCGGACGTCTTGTTGGCTATTTAGAGTTGTTCCGTTTTTCCAAAGTGTTGATTTCCCTTTTCTTCTGTCAGATTGTAAATCATGTAGCAGCTTTGTTTCAGGTTACTTTCTTCACCTTTGTAGAAATTTCCTTTGTGTCATTACCTAGCTACACTCTTTTACAGAATAGGAGTTGTTCATGGTGCTTGACAAAAGACCCCGTTTTGAAGCATAACCCAAAAGTGACGTATTTTGATGCCTCGTCATTTATGACGTAGCAACCTAATGGCGTCATCTCTGAGAGGTAAACCAGTTAAATCTTTGGCCTTTCAAATGATATATTATTTTTGATGATCAGTTACCTGAAACATTTATAATAGCGTTTTGATCATTTTGTTTGGATCATAACTCGTACAAATCTCTGGGTTTAACTGCACTAACAATTAAACTGATAACGGACAAATGATCTCGTTTTTGTGCTCAGCTTTTTCCAGTTACAACAATGTTAACCTTAGTTAGAACACGTAACAAAAAATCACAAGGACATTGGTGAAAAACTACCAGTAACAAGTACACATGGTTCCAAAGTGCCATAGACGTTACAAAACAGTGCCACGTCAGTGACGCACTCTCTCTCTCTCTCTCTCTCTCTCTCTCTCTCTCTCTCTCTCTCTCTCTCTCTCGCTCTCTCTCTCTCTCTCGCTCTCTCTCTCTCTCTCTCTCTCTCTCTCTCTCCTCTCTCTCTCTCTTTTTTTTTATCAGTATTGTCGGTATGTTACATGTCCGTCTGTCGGTTAGGTCCTAATGTTGTATGTCTTGTATACTTGCCATTTACATATTTATTATACATGTTGAAGGATGAATGAAAATACATTGTAGACGGATGCATGTTATGGATTAAAAGCCCCACGATGATGTGCTTGGCAAAAAAAAAATAAATAAATAAATAAATAAATAAATAAATAAATTAAAAAAAAAAATAAAAAAAAAAAAAATAAATTAAAAACAAAATGGGGACAAACAAACTCAAATCACATGGTTGGACTCCTCCATTTAAAAGCTAAGAAAATTCGAAATAAGATATAAATCAACCAATCGTTTCATCGCCACAAACAAAAAGTCTACCCAAAACGTCACTGACGTGGCACCATTTTGGGGTTGAGTTTGTTTTGAATATATTTCAAAAAGTATTAGCAATTGATATTTTAAAAACAGATCAAACGATAGTTTTAGGCTTCTGTAGCAACTTTGACTAATTTTCGAAACCAAAACAATAAAAATTAGCACACGCGATGACATTCTTAAAAGTTGTCTTAAAATGACTTCACCTAGCGCGTTCCCAAAGGACATCAAAACAAAATGGCGGCATGCAAGGGGAGTGAACTAGAGGCAAGCGACGAATGGTATAAGTAACATCTCTTGTGGCATATGTACTGTGATAAAGCCGTCAATTCCATTTTGAATTTCAGGCTTAGGTGAGCATTTTTTTTGGAATTGCCCGAAACAGAATCCGTTAGTCGCCTCTTACGACATGCTGGGGAGCATCGGGTAAATTCTTCCCCCTAACCCGCGGGGGGTATACATGAATAATACACTGAAACGGCATTGTATGATACATGGAGAATACCAACGGCATTGTATTGGTAACTCTTCAGCACTGGAGGTTCATGAATTGTCTTCTTCCGTCGACGTCACGTGGCCGAAGTTACTGAAAGTTACAAGTCGGCCGCCGCTAGTATTCCGTACCACCAACAATATTTTAATCTAAAAACATACTGTCTGCTGGTGAGACACACTATGTTGAGGAAAAAAAAGTGTTATCATGATGAGTGACTTTCTTTCTTTCTTTATTTATTTGGTGTTTAACGTCGTTTTCAACCATTCAAGGTTATATCGCGACGGGGAAAGGGGGGAGATGGGATAGGGGAAAGGGGGGAGATGGGATAGAGCCACTTGTTAATTGTTTCTTGTTCACAAAAGCACTAATCAAAAAATTCCTCCAGGGGCTTGCAACATAGTACAATATATGACCTTACTGGGAGAATGCAAGTTTCCAGTACAAAGGACTTAACATTTCTTACATACTGCTTGACTAAAATCTTTACAAACATTGACTATATTCTATACAAGAAACACTTAACAAGGGTAAAAGGAGAAACAGAACCGTTAGTCGCCTCTTACGACATGCTGGGTAGCATCGGGTAAATTCTTTCTCGCCCCAACCAATATGGGACTCCCCCTAACCCGCGGGGGGTATGATGAGTCAGGATCTGGTCTGTTTTTGAAGGCACATTCCTGCTATCGAAAACTGTTCGGTTCACCATCTCAGATAAGACCAACTCTTCACCTGGCCACATTCCAAAAATGAACACGTTGACTGCTTGGTGTGCTGAGTTAAGTTGTAATTTCTTATTGACATGATTTTTTACAGAGAGCACCCAGACTGTTCGGTTTGGTATGTGACCAAGTGGAGGGATGGTCTTATCCCACGTAAAAGCCTGATCAGATCTGAGATGGTGAACCGAACTACTGTTTTCTCTGGAAGGAGCGTGCCTTTAATAGAGCTATACAAAGACATATCTCTCGTGTCATCACGACTTGGCTGGCCCTCTCGAAACAAGCATATTACAAGGCCGCGACTGATTGAACGCACAATAAGGTCAGGGCTACGTCAGACACATATGTTGTGTCCCAATGTAAGAACTTTCTGATCACATCGTGTTTTGTAGTGACACACGATTTTTGTCCGATTGTAAGAACTTTCTGATCAGATTGTGTTTTGTAGTGGCCCACGAGTTTTGTCCGATTGTAAGAACTTTCTGATCAGATTGTGTTTTGTAGTGGCCCACGATTTTTGTCCGATTTTAAGAACTTTCTGATCACATCGTGTTTTGTAGTGGCACACGATTTTTGTCCGATTGTAAGAACTTTCTGATCAGATTGTAATTTGTAGAGGCACACGATTTTTCCATCTCTTTGTGGGGCTGGTCTTATGGGCCAGCAACACTCAGTCGGTCAAACGTCAGTTGAACGAGCGAAATGCAGTTATCAGACAAAATCGGGTTACATGAAAAAGATTTTGAAGTCGGCCAACTGTGCGTCTTCGCACAGGGAGTTTCCCGATTACAGTGCTGCCCTCCCCCAGCACCGCGTTCGGACTACGGCAGTCGGTTGACGAAGCGGTGGTCCGACTGTCAGCGTGACCAACGCGAGTCCGTGAAACCGGGTCCTGATGTCGCTCCCAGCACACTTACTGCTCTTGCTCAACCCCGGTCAAGAGACTAGAGTTAGTTCCTCCAGGAGAAACGTGGGGCAGAGTTATGGCATCATGACGTCAGTGTGGTGGAACGTTAAGTCAGTAATGCAGAGAGTTTATAGGGATATATTTCCAAAGGACAGGTGTGGCAAAATAAGATCGGATCACAGAAAAGCAGGGACATCATACAAAATTACCTGCACGGGTTTTTAAAACCTTTTTTTTATATATATATTTACGTTGTATAAAAAAAACATACATAATTTTTCGGTTCCACTGTTGCAGACAACCACTTCACAACAGCAAAATGTGTGTAACGTTGAATATGATAAGCAGTGAGTTCTTTTTGGTTCTCTGTGTAACGCCTGGCGTCACAGTAGATACCCGACTTGATCACGTTCAAAACACTGAAGACTGTAATCACTTGTGTGTGAAAGAAAGCCCGATGACAGCCTGCCAGACGTGACGGCCTTCAACCCAGAAACAACGTCAAACATTTTCCCGTGCAAAGTTAAACGCAAGTACACCGGAAACGATATTATCCAACGTTCAATCATTGTGATCAGTTTCCTGACTCCTGGTTTTAATCACAAGCTCCCACAAGAGCTGATTCAAAGCTGGAGTGCGCTAAATCAATTTCGTCCAGATCATGCAGTATGTGATTATCTAAATAACTATATCGTGCAGTGTAAAGCATTAATTCTCGCATTTGTACACTCTTAGAACCGTAAAGATCGTCACAACAGAACTGATAAAAGTTTTAACAACTCCGATATATACACTCTTGTCATGATTTCCTCGCGTTGTGACCGAAGCCTCATCCCTGCAAAAAGAACGGATGACGTTTTGCACGGACATGTTCTGACGCCGCGAGCAGCTTCGTCACAACACAACCAAGGAGGTTTATCACAAAACGGGTGTGTAACATGTTTCTCCAATACTTCATTGTCTTCGGACATATGCCTCCTTGTAAAGAACATAACCGAGACAGTTAACACGAACCCGTTGTAAAGTGCTTTCAGCAATTCAGTCTGGTTCTGGGGCCATATTAGCAAGAACTGTTGACGTTTCACACAAACTTGTTGTGAAGTGTTTACTTTCAACATTTTCTGGTTCTGGGTCAGTCGTAGAAAAACCGATGACGTTTTGCACTAAACGGTTGTGACGTGTATTTAAGCATGTGTGTGATCATGGAGCCGTACCAGATACAAGTAACAATGTTTCACACGAAGCCGTTATGGCGTGTATACTTTCCTCATTTGCCGGTCCTGGGGCTACATCCGACAGAAACAATGTCGTTTTACGCAATCCCGTTATGAAGTGTTTACTGTCATCTTTGTCTAGTCCTGGAACCGCAGCCTTTCAAGAACCGACGCCGTCCGTTTAACACAAATCCGTCCTGACGTGTATACTTCCATTATTTCCTGGTCCAGAATTGATGACGGTTTTACACAAAACCGTTGTGGAGC
>NC_090256.1:42726871-42734371 GCF_037325665.1 Littorina saxatilis
CTATTTGGTATAAATACTGTGTACTGATGACGATGATTACTATGTGTGAAATGAGCATTGCAGAGAACTCTTGTGGCGAACATTAAAGCCACACTCAGCCTCCCGTAAACCATCTGTTTCTGATCCCTGAGCCTCCCGAGCTTGTACAGACAGTACAAACATACCTACATTTGAACGCTTACTGATCGGGAGCATCCGGGCTGCTTTCCGTTAAGAGTGAGAAATTTTTTCAAACAATGTATTTCGTGCAGTTAGAAAAGAATGTACTATAATACAAATTCGAAGCCTCGTTTTGGCGGCATGTAAAACAAACATTCTTTAATCATAAAATGATTCTTTTTCATAAAGACAAGATCAGTACAATTCAAAGTTTGAAAAAAGGGAGCCCGGAAGCAAGTCATGCAAGGTCGTGTTTGCCTAAGCAGACGAATTGTCTGCATATCGCTTGCTTCTTTGAAGCCAACTGTCGTCAATAAGTTCGTGTGACTCGCAGTCGTTTGTTGCATTTTAGATTCAGAGGTACACAAAAACGAGCTATTGCAGATACGACGAGTCGCATTGAAACAACAAACTGACGACTAAATTGTAAGAAGAAGAAACAAGGAAAGTGTGTGACACGGGTCCACGATGGCTGAGGGGTTGAATAAACCACGAGAACTGGTGTGTGGTTTACGCAAGCTAAATAGCCAATCAAACGAACTGTGCCATTTAATGCTGTTAAATGCCATAGCAAGTATGTTCCATAAGGTTATAACTGCTTATTTCGTGAATGATTCCATCGTTCTGTAAAACTCATTTGAGGCTGAGTGAGGCTTTAAGCAAAATTCACAAGATTTTCGCGATCAATTTTTAAGGGGCATCATAATAAAGTTTAACACCGGTGTGAAAGGATGAAGTATCCGTCAGTTTGAAAGTACGGCGGACTTTTATTCCTGGGAAAATGTGTCTTTGGACTTTGTGTATATTGTATATCAAAGCGAATTTCTGATTTAGTCAGAGTTTTCTGACGTTCTGTCCCCGCACCATCTGTCTTGTGTGTGACAGCAATTTTTTGACTCCCCCAAATGTATACCATTGATAACAATGCAGGTGATGACATTTGCACGAGTATTAGGCTGTACACGTTTGGAAAGTGATATAACGTTCTTATTGGTGACATGCCTCCTTCTCTCTTAGATACACCTGTATTTCGTGGTGAAAATGCCTAGGACAGCACCTGGACACCGCACGACTTAGAAAAATCCTAAGCAACATGATTGACTGACTCTAGTATTGTGTGTACGAATGAATAGACTATACATATGCACAAACAAATATGTTTTTAAAATGTGTTTCGATCGGGAAAACCGAGTCGTTTATTGTAAAACCCAGCAGATAAAGTGGAGAGGTTAGGAATCAATGCAAGGAAACCGAGAAGAGACTGACACTGAAAAACAACCCGGACCAGACGGGAATCGAACCCAAGACCTTCAAACTCCAAAATCAACACCATAGCAACTGCGCTAAGGAGGAAGCGACGTGAGAACACGATTTTTAAGTCTACTTAAAGCTAACGCGGCAGAGTGCGGGCAAGCAGGACACCTTCACCAAGGTAACTGTAAAAGGAAAATATGTCACCTAGGACTCAAAGTCCGACCCCTAAATATAGGCTGGGACTTTCTGTCCTGGGAAAATGTGTCCGCTGAAAGCCTAGGAAAATGTGTCCGGCTGGGGACTATCGTTCCTAAGAACAAAAGTCCGTGGGACTCTTTTTCCCAGCGGACCAGTACGATGAGCAAAATGTGTATGTCTGTTCTGAACGACCGCCTGCCTGTGTGGTCAGAAAATAATAAATGAAAGCCAGGCTGGTTTCCGGAGGAATTACTCAACTATTGATCATGTGTTTACCCTTTGCGCTTGCGTCCAGAAACACAAAAGGCCAAACTGTATGTAGCCTACATAGATTTGTGTAAGGCTTACGATAGCATTAAGCGCCCCGTGCTCTGGTCAGTGCTTTTTCGATTAGGCATACAAGGCAATATATTTAAGGTGTTAAAGAGCATGTATGAAAATGTGAAAGCATGCGTGCGGTGCGGAAACGAATACACTGATTTCTTTGAATGTATGCAAGGCCTTAAACAAGGTTGTGTAGCCTCACCGACAATTTTCTCGTTTCTGATCAACGAACTGGCGCAGGATGTCATACAACGAGGCAGACATGGGATACGTTTATCTCCGTCTGAGTTAGAACTGTTTGTCAGTGATGCTTTTTGCTGACAACATTGCGCTGTTATCCAGCACTGTAGTAGGCCTACAAAACCAGCTTAATGTCTTGCGCTGCTCTGCAGATAAACTGTGTCTGAACGTGAACTTGACAAAGACTAAGGTCATGTTTTTTTAGAAAAGGCGGGCACATTGCACAGAAAGAGAAGTGGTTCTGCGGAATGGATCGTCTTGAGATTGTGAACTCGTTTAAATATCTCGGTGTAACCCTTTCCACCCAACTGAGCTGGAACATTGCAGTAGAAACAAAGACAACCATGGCGAAAAAGGGAGTGATCGAAATCGTTAGATTACTGAACAGACTTGGCTGCCATTCGGCAAAGGTGTTTTTCAAACTGTTTGACGCACGGATCGCCCCTATGCTCTTGTATGGTTCAGAGCTATGGGGATATGGAAAGTATGACTCTGTGGAAAGGGTCCACCTGTTTGCGTGTAAAAAGTTTCTGAAAGTGACAATTCGAACTCCAAACAACATTGTGTATGGTGAATTGGGAAGACATCCGCTGTATATTAACTCTGCAGTCAGATGTGTGAAATACTGGTTTACACTGCTGAAGCAACCTGATTCAAGATATTCCAAGATTGCATATAAAGCTTTATGTAATTTGGCATCGAAGGGCCACACAAATTGGGTCTCACATGTGCAGAGTCTTTTATGTTGTAATGGTTTTCCTGCTGTGTGGATGTACGGAATGGTTGGGAATGAGAAGTGTTTTTTACAAGAGTTTAAAAGATGTTTACAAGATTGTTTTTGTCAAGAATGGTTCTCCTTTTTAGAATGCAGTGAACGTTTCGACATTTATAATTGTTACAAAATTGTTGGAAAAAGAGAAATATATTGAATTAATCGAAGATATTAAGTACAGAGTTGCTCTTACTCGTTTCCGCGCAGGAGTATCCGAAATCAACGCTCACAAGTTTCGGTACGCACCAAACCAAACGACAAGAAACTGTCCTCTCTGTACAGCTGATAAAGAAGATGAACACCATGTTGTATTTTTATGTCCTTTTTATCAAGACCTTCGAGCAAAGTATTTGAAAATCTCGAACTCTAAGACGCTGCAACAACAACTTGTGCCAGTATTTCTGTGGCAGTAATGAGGATAATGTGATGAACATGCAGCTTCAGCAGATTTGTGTTCTTCATGTTACAGAAGAGACGAACCCTTATAAATCAGGTTCAGTGACATGTCATCAGGGTCTTAATGTATTTGTTGAATTTTATGCGTGACTATAATTTATAACTGTGCAGATACTATTGCTCTTATTTTAACCACTATTGTAAGATTTGTTCTTGTTCTTGTTCTTGTTATTGTTCTCTCTCTCTTTCTCTCTCTCTCTCTCTCTCTCTCTCTCTCTCTCTCTCTCTCTCTCTCTCTCTCTCTCTCTCTCTCTCTTGTGCTTTGCTTGTACAAACACACACTCACATACGGATATATTTAGGAGTGAGTAGGAGTAACTTTCCTCTTCGACGTACAATTCAATTGAAATTTAACAGCCCTTAGCCATTGCGAAGAAAGAACTTACGAAAGCTAAAACAAGTCGCGTAAGGCGAAATTACTACATTTAGTCAAGCTGTGGAACTCACAGAATGAAACTGAACGCACTGCATTTTTTCACAATGACCGTAGTCCGCCGCTCGTGCAAAAGGCAGTGAAATTAACGAGCCTGTTTAGTGCGGTAGTGGTTGCGCTGTGCTGCATAGCACGCTTTTCTGTACGCTTCGTTTTAACTTTCTGAGCGTGTTTTTAATCCAAACATATCATATCTATATGTTTTTGGAATCAGGAACCGACAAGGAATAAGATGAAATTGTTTTTAAATCGATTTCGGAAATTTTATTTTAATCATAATTTTTATATTTTTAATTTTCAGAGCTTGTTTTTAATCCGAATATAACATATTTATATGTTTTTGGAATCAGAAAATGATGAAGAATAAGATAAACGTAATTTTGGATCATTTTATAAAAAAATAATTTTAATTACAATTTTCAGATTTTTAATGACCAAAGTCATTAATTAATGTTTAAGCCTCCAAGCTGAAATGCAATACCGAAGTCCGGCCTTCGTCTAAGATTGCTTGGCCAAAATTTCAATCAATTTGATTGAAAAGTGAGGGTGTGACAGTGCCGCCTCAACTTTTACAAAAAGCCGGATATGACGTCATCAAAGACATTTATCAAAAAAATGAAAAACACATCTCATGTAAAATTTCATAAAGATCGGTCCAGTAGTTTACTCTGTATCGCTCTACACACACACACGCACAGACAAACAAACAGACAGACAGACAGACAGACAGACAGACAGACAGACACACACACACACACACACGCACACACATACAGACACACACACACACACACACACACACACACACACACATACACCACGACCCTCGTCTCGATTCCCCCTCTATGTTAAAACATTTAGTCAAAACTTGACTAAATGTAAAAAGGAGAGGAAGGTTGAGACCGTGAGTTACAAAATGCACACACACGCACACACACTTGCTCGTTATATTGTCTCGGTGGTAGCAAACATTAGAGATAAGATAAAACAACAATTGAATGTAGTGTATCAACCTTTAAATCTTTTATGGGAGCCGTTTTGCAGGATATAAACGAATAAAACTTTGCGCTGGTGTGTACCCATTTCAGACTCGACGATGCCGCTGAGCTGTATCATACCATGCCGCTGAGTGTCATCATACCATTGCAGCAGAACCTACATTGGTGTTTTTAAATTGCAACTAACTACCTAGACATCTCTGCCAGGTATAAGACGCACAGACATGATCAAGAAACGACCGAAGAAAAACACATAGGGTATATTTCGCTTCTGTCTATCTTAGTTTGTCAAAAAAAACACGAGCTAGACAACGATGGAAAATAGCACAGGGAAGTACTACATGAGGTTTATTTGCTATCATACAGCGTGCATAGGGACGTAAATATCGTATAATTTATATAGGGATTTGCAGTGATATCTGTTACAGCTGTGTATACGATAAACTATTCATCAACAAGTCTTGTAAGCGTTTTTTGGGACGGTTTTCTGAGGATACCCACGTTTCCTATGGCATTCCGTTTGTCAAATAATTATTTGGATACTTTTTCATGGTTTTTTCACCAGTTTTAGCTAAATAATCATTATTTAGAAGCTCATGTGCTAAATAAGTAATTGTTTATAAACAATGTAAAAAAATTCTAAATAATTTTTTGTTTACGTAAACCATTCATTGTTTACCTAAACAATTCATTGTTTACGTAAATAATTCATTGTTTACGTAAATAATTCATTGTTTACGTAAATAATGTATTGTTTACACAAATAATCACTTATTTCACAAAATAATATTTTTTTGGTGGATAAAGTGAGCAGTTGCTAAATAAATCATTGTTTACCAATATAATGCATTATTTAGCAGATTCGCTAGATAATGAAAACTGCTTTCCCTAAACAATTCATTGTTTAGGGAAAGCAGTTTTTCATTATTTAGGGGAATCAAGAATTGACTTCTAAGCTTCATTTTTTGTCTTTGTGTATTTTCTATAATTCAATATTCTCCAAACATTATTTATCAGAAAATGTTCGTAAATTTGTTTATTTTAGATAATGGAAAATGTGTTGGCTAAACAATTCATTGTTTACGTAGATAATTCATTGTTTACGTAAATAATGATTTATTTAGCAACATTGCTGATTGTTTATAAACAATGTAATATAAGTCTAAATAATATATTGTTTACGTAAACAATATATTATTTAGACGTATTTTTACATTGTTTATAAACAATCAGCAAAGTTGCTAAATAAATCATTATTTACGTAAACAATGAATTATTTACGTAAACAATGAATTGTTTAGGTAAATAATGAATGGTTTACGTAAACAAAAAATTATTTAGAATTGTTTTACATTGTTTATAAACAATTACTTATTTAGCACATGAGCTTCTAAAGCTAAAACTGGTGAAAAAAACATGAAAAAGTATCCAACTAATTATTTGACAAATGGAATGCCATAGTTTCCTGATGACGTCACAGTAGGCTCACAGTAGGCGCTGGGCCGTTGGCGACGTGCGCCGGGTAATCAGTGTGATATTGTGCTGTCCTTGTATCAGTGAGTACAGAATTCTTTTGTTTTTTTAACTTTCTAAGTAGTTGTCAGGACTTTTCCATAAATATTAATTGATATCAACTTCATCTGAAACATATCTGTCCCTTTCTTTAAGTTTGACGTCACTGTCCAATGTGACGTCAGTCTGACGCACCTGTAACTGCTGGGTTCGTTTGGATGGCTCTGCAGCTGCGTCAGCATGACGTGAAGGATCTTACACAGGAAGAAAATGTTTCCCTGAAAATACAGACACAAGCCTTTTAAAGAGAGTGAGGACACACGCGCACGCACGCACGCACGCACGCATACATGCACGAACGACCGCATGCACGCACACATTCACGCACGCTCGCATGTACGCACGCATGTTCACGCACTCACGCACGCATCTTCACGCATGCACACACCCACCCACCCACACACACACACACACACACACACACACACACACACACACACACACACATTGAGAGTGAAAATAGATGAAATTAATGGTGGAGAGAACAACGAAGTATTCATGCATACACACAGGGAAGCCTTTGTTCATATTAAACGGAGCATTAGGTATAAGAAAAAGTGTATCTATAAAAACATGAACAGTTGTTTGTTAAATTCAAACTTTAGTGGCTTGGTCAGTTATTCATTCGCTAGAGTCGTAAACCTAATAGTGACATGAAACTGACAAAAATAAAAACCTTTCCACATTTATTGCCGTCTCATGTCGAATTCAGCCAGCCGTTCATAGCGTCACTTGTCTTGCTTAAACGCATGAGAATAGAAAGGTCCTTTAATTTCCTCGCCGCCTAACCCTTTATTCGGCATTTGCTCTTTCGCCCTTTCGCCAATTTTTAGCCTTGGAGATCTGTCCCAAAAGACTTCAGGGTGACCTTTGTTTTCGGATGAAAATATAACCGGAGAACCCAGAGGGTAAAACATATTAACACCAAAATAGCCTTAATGACGCCGAGATCTCTGGGGAAAAAAAACAACAACCGAGAAAAAGGGCAGACGAGCAAGGTTTTAGAAGAAATGAAATAAAGGTTTTGGAAAGCGATCAGATAAAAAAAATTTAAAAAACCGATATGTAATCATTTGTAAGACACTGCTCTCATA
>NC_090256.1:42736871-42749371 GCF_037325665.1 Littorina saxatilis
GGTACATCATATGAATTTTTAGGTTGATTAATTTCACTCATGAAAATGTTTCGAAAATGGTTGTTTTGTATGCAATTATCTACAAAATGTATTTCATCTTCTATAACTCTGCATGTTTCACATAAACTATTTCTCTAGTTGCTGTATGTACCCGTTTAAATGTTCAGGTCGTGGGCACTTATTCTTAATGTACACAAGAACTGTTTATATTTTCTTTGTTGTGTACGTGTGCATAAAGATATGATTCAGTTTTATAATTTGTTACTATTCTTTGATACAAATTGAACTTGGGTAAACTACTTATTTGACCTTTCCAGAATTGTATATACTGGAGTTTCAATTTTTGACATATAACGTATTTAAGCCTTTTCACATTAAAAGTAAACTGATTTTTCCACACATGATCAAATCCAATAACTTGTAACAACTGTTTCATAAATGATAGCCATGGATATGTATCACTGCCTTTGGTCTACATAAGATAATATATTTTACTCAGGTGAGATGATTTTGGAAGATCCAAAATATATAACATATAATCATACCATATAACAAAATCATACCATTTTATAAATTATATCCTGATGTAGAAAGGCAGCAGTTTCACGTATCAGGGAGAAAAGTAAGAACTCGCGTGTCACCATAAAAAGCCCCAGCGGTTCTTCAGTCTGACTGCATACATTGAACCTAGTGTCACTTCTCCAGAAAGCAAGACATGGTGAAAGATTGTATTTTACACTGAACAGCTCGGGCGTATAATAGGGACGTGAGAGGGGGACTTTGGTAGGTTTGTTTGTTTGTTTGTTTGCTTAACGCCCAGCCGACCACGAAGGGCCATATCAGGGCGGTGCTGCTTTGACAAATAACGTGCGCCACACACATGACAGAACTCGCAGCACAGGCTTCATGTCTCACTCAGTCACATTATTCTGACACCGGACCAACCAGTCCTAGCACTAACCCCATTATGCCAGCAGCCACTAGATTGCCAATTTTAAAGTCTTAGGTAACGTATGACCCGGCCGGGGTTCGAACCCACGACCTCCCGATCACGGGGCGGACGCCTTACCACTAGGCCAACCGTGCCGAAGTAATCACTACTGCTGATTGTGGGCAATAACGGAAAGACAACCGTGCCGGTACTTTGGTAGGTCGGATGGGTGGGACACACACACACACACACACACACACACACACACACACACACACACACACACACACACACACACACACACACACACACACACACACACACACATATCAGGGGACAGTATCCAGGGTAACAAAAGATGGATCAGAGCTGCATTGTGTCCCCTCTTTTTGTCTAAAGACAACTAATCAGCGCTTCTGGGGTGATAACGCGAGACAGCTCCTGTAATCTTGCCGCGAGGTGGCGCCAGTTACCAGCCGAAAGAAAGAAGGGGCATAACCTCACCAGAACCGACCATTGTCTGTTTACCGTATAAAATGCACGACTTACACACGAACTGTTACCAAACCGATATGCTATTTTGGACCAATGCAAGTTTTTTTTTCCTGTCTCGTGTGATCTTGCCGTGAGGTGACGCCAGTTACCAGCCGAAAGAAAGAGGGGGCATAACCTCACCAGAACCGCCCATTAGCTTTGAGTGGTAAATTTTGAAGGATGGATGATATTTCATTGTGAGTGTTATTGATTAAAAGCCCCACAATGATGTGCTGGGCAAAAAAATTAAAACAAATTGTATCGTACTGTTCAGCTTTACTAAGTACAAGCACTCACTGAATCCACTGATGTAGAAAGGCAGCAAAGAGCGAGGCACGGCGAAGGCGTGGACCATCAGACGGTAGAGATGCAGACCCTCCAGGAACATCCACATGAAGTTCGTCGTCCACGAGTAGCGAGTCAGGGCGTGTAGGACGCGACAGCCAACCTGGGGATATTGATCATCATTGTTATCATAGTTGTTTGAGTTATCGTCGTTGTCGTCGTCGTTTATGTTGTTGTCGTCCTTGTCGTTTCAACTGCTGCCCTCATCGTTATCGTCAACGTCACAACGTATTCGAGGTCGGTAAAACGTATTTATATTTAATCATCATGCTCCTACTCCTCGTACCCACATCATCATCATCAGCAGCAGCAGCAGCAGCAGCAGCAGCAGCAGCAGCAGCAGCGAACCATCTTTTTAAAAAGGCTCGCTCGATTCGCTTGTGCCTTGCAACTTCACTTGTTTCCCAGCGTTGAATTGGGATGTTAAAAAAGACAACAACAACAACAACAACAACAACAACAACAACAACAACAACAGCCCAGCAAAATATCTACTCGCCGAGTGTATTAAAATGTAGACATTGCTGTCACAGTTTTAACGACAGCCTTCAGCTTTAAGGCGAGCGACTCACGGAGTTTTCCTGGATCATGGAGTCGCCCCTGGTGAGCATGTTATGGACGAATATGGCTTCCCACATCAACATGAGCACGTTGGTAAGCACGTAGCTGATGAAGAGACACACGTGCAGCTTGATGCGGTGTTGGCTGCGCAGTGACCTACATACAACACACACACAGAATTTGTTTTAAGTTCTCACAGATCCATACTTTCGAGGCAACCCTGTAACAATATGTGCGTTTGTACATGTTTGTTCTGTTATAATTTATGTGTGTGTGTGTGTGTGTGTGTGTGTGTGTGTGTGTGTGTGTGTGTGTGTGTGTGTGTGTGTGTGTGTGTGTGTGTGTGTGTGTGTGTAAGTCTTAATCTAAGGACTATGTCCGGTCAGGAATAAAGTTGGTCCTTGTGTATGACTGTGTACTAAAGTGTTTATTCAGATTCTCACAGATACTTTCGAGTCAACCCTGTAACAATGTGTGCGTGTGTGTGTGTTTGTTTGGTTAAAAAAAAAAGCAATTAAAAAAAACACAGTTTTGATCTACGGTATATGTCCGTTCAGGAATTAAAGCTGGTTCTTGTGTATGACTGTGTACTTGAGTGTTGTTTCAGATTCTTACAGATGCTTTCGAGGCAACCTTGCATCAATGTGTGCGTTTGTGTGGGTTTTTTTCTGTAAAAATTAAAAAAACCTGTCTTGATATAAGGATTAATTCCATAAAGGAATACAAGCTGGTTCG
Organism: Littorina saxatilis; assembly: GCF_037325665.1. Lineage (NCBI taxonomy): Eukaryota > Metazoa > Mollusca > Gastropoda > Littorinimorpha > Littorinidae > Littorina > Littorina saxatilis. Next base: position 42,739,978 of record NC_090256.1, read on the forward strand.
TGTCTATGACTGTGTACGTAAGTGTCAATTCGTTATGACGACTGTGTTTGTCACTTCTGTTCTACCCAGGCTTCTCCGTTCGATGAGAACACCTTTACACTCAATAGACGAGTTTGGAAAATAACTCTGTCGGGTTTGTATTGGTTGTGAAAGAGTGAATACCCTTGCTTTTCCTCTGACACATAACTTGACAAGTGCTCCTGTTCCCGTGTTTCCGACACACCCCTCGCTAGTGATTGGCCCTTCTTTCTTTCTTTCTTTTTCTGTCTTTCTTTCTTTCCTTTTTCTCTTTTTCTTTCTTTCTTTCTTTCTTTCTTATTTTCTTTTATTCTTTCTTTCCAACGTAACCTTGACTAAGCGTCTGAAAATGAAAAATAAGTTAAAACTAAAAATGAGTTAAGTTGAATAGAAAAAGGAAAAATAAGAGTTGTTACCAGTCCAAGTTGTCAGATTGGACGCAGCAAGGGTGCATTAAGTTACTAACTGGAAGGAAAGAGAAAAGAACAACAACAAAAACAAAGGAGTGAGGAACAAAGGAATAATGGAAGGAAGCAAATACGGCAGATGATATTGCTACAGGATATCCATTATATTACACGTGTGTCTGAAGTTCTGACTCTGCGCAGAGGAAAATGAATGCAAATGGTATACCAGAGACGCTGTTTCAGTGACAGATAAAACAGACATCTCAATCTCAGAAAATATACGGCGAGAAAGTAATGAATGCAAAGATGAGAAAGCGTTTACCGCAGAAAAGATCTGTTAGATAACATTGCAGGCAGTGTCTTTGCCACAACCGGAGAAATTTAAACAGACAGAGTTGTGAGATATCATTACAGACATCGACTTTGCAGGCATTACTGATTTCGCCACAACCAAAGTAGTTAGATATAATTACAAACAGCGATATCGCCAAAAACGCAGTAAAGTTTAACAAACAGAGTTGTTAGATATCATTACAGACATCGACTTTGCTACAACCGCAGTAATTTTAACAAATAGAGTTGTTAGATAGTATTACAGCAGCAACTTTGCCACAACCGCAGTATTTTTTACAGACAGAGTTGTTAGATGTTGTTACAGACAGCGACGTTGCCATAACAGGAGTAATTCTGACAAATGAAATTGGTGTTCTTCTCTCAGATATGGGGAAGGGTTTTGTATTTTCTTCAAAGATGTAAGTAAAAGAAAGTGATACCAGTAAAACATTTCATGCTTAAAGATTTAAAATTCTGCTTATATTACAAAATCAAGAGTAAGAAATCAAGAAAGTTTAGTTTGCGGAACGTTTCGTCACAGACAAAGCAAAACATTCACAATTCATTCACATTCTTGTTTCACATTCATTGTGAATGTTTCGTTTTGTCTATAGTTAAAAGTTTCACTAAATTATCTTTTCTTGCTTTGTCTTTTTTGTGTTTTTTGTTGTTGTTGCTTTTGTTTGAGATGGAGAATCAAAAAATAAGGATGGTGATACATTGGAACGTTTAATTATTGACAAAACAAAACGTTACATCAGTTTACATAATGAAAAACAAGAATATTAGGTTATTTGAGCGTTACATTTACGTTTTTGTTCCCATGACCTACTATTGTTTCTGTTTCTATGTATTTGTTTTTAATACTTGAGAATCAGAGACCGGCACGGTTGGCCTAGTGGTAAGGCGTCCGCCCCGTGATTGGGAGGTCGTGGGTTCGAACCCCGGCCGGGACATACCTAAGACTTTAAAATTGGCAATCTAGTGGCTGCTCCGCCTGGCGTCTGGCATTATGGGGTTAGTGCTAGGACTGGTTGGTCCGGTGTCAGAATAATGTGACTGGGTGAGACATGAAGCCTGTGCTGCGACTTCTCTCTTGTGTGTGGCGCACGTTATATGTCAAAGCAGCACCGCCCTGATATGGCCTTTCGTGGTCGGCTGGGCGTTAAGCAAACAAAAAACAAAACTTGAGAATCAGAGAGAATACGGCAGAAAACAGCGGCCAGTATGATGATGCCTGACAGAAAAAAATATTAATGAAAAAGGAGTTTATGAAGTTACCGGAAGCTGCATGCGTCTTTGCCATGCGCAGAAGCCCTGTGTATACAGACAGTCAATCAGTATGCAAGGGCTACCAGAACAAGCATTAATTTACAACTAGCTACAGCTAATTAGTACAAGTCTGCAATGAATCTACCGCACTTCCCCTAAATCACTGCATTACTCTTACACCATAAGTGCCACAGAGGACGCAAGCACGCACCCACGCACAGAAGGATGCACGTACGTTCGCACGCAAGCACGCACACATCATACACGCTTTCGCACACATACAATCAATCAATATGAGGCTTATATCGCGCGTATTCCGTGGGTACAGTTCTAAGCGCAGGGATTTATTTTTTTATTTTAATTTTATGCAATTTATATCGCGCACATATTCAAGGCGCAGGGATTTATTTATACACACACACGCACACACACACACACAAACACAAACACACAGACAAACACACACACACACAAACACACACTTCTATAGAATGTTGTAAAGAAAACCACCCCCGAGGATTATACGCCCCGTTGTCTGGTCGCTAGGCGTGGAAAACACTGTCAGACCACCTTTCTCCTGTCCAGCCATAGAATGGGATTGCGGGGAGGAGTTCGCAGGCCCTTTCAAACCTCCCCCTTCCCGTTTAAAGTGAATTGAACTGACTTTGGTGACTTGGGGGAGGAGGAGCGAGAGCGAGGGAGCCTGTCTGTCCGCGATGACTGAGGGCAATTTCTAGCTATGTGGCCCTGTTGCCTGTAGTTGTAACAGACTATGCCGTCTGGAGAGCAACTGCGAGTAATCTCCCTTCCCGCTAGCACCCTCTCCAACTCCCTTACCCTTTCGATTAGACTCGCTGCGGTACAGTGGTACTCCCCATGTAAGACCTCCAAAAATCTGACAAATTTAGGTCTTAAAAGGGGGGGGGGTCTTACATGGGGGGTGAGGTCAGGAGAAGAAAAAGCCGGCTCAGCTTCAGAGTTCGACTGTCTACCTCCCTTACGATCTGCACCAGTAGACGTGCTAGGCTGTGTCAGCTTTGGCCAGGTCATCTACTCTCTGTTCTAGGCTTCTTTCCCGAGTAAGGTATTTCCGTCTGTCGTTCGTAGAGGGCATCCAATTTGACCAGTAACGCCTTAAGCTGGTCGTCACAGGCTTTCGGGGCAGGGTCCACTTGGTTGTCGTTCCTCGGCTCTGGGGAGCACACCCGATTCACCTGCGCCTCCCCGTCGCTGTCTTGGTCGCACACCCTGGAAACCCTGCGCGCCCCATAAAGTGCCTTCCGACTTTCCCCGTACAACAGAGTATGTTCTACCGCCTGCTCTAAAGACGTGAATCTGGAGACCAACCCGTTAAGGCCTGCCTCTTTGTCTTTGATGCCCTCTAGGTAACATCTAAGAACCTCCTTTTCCACATAGGTAGACGGTAGATCGGGGTATGCCTCACTCGCTTGTAGTTGCACCCTATCTGCGAATTCTTTGCAAGTTTTGCTATCCCCTTGGATCATGTTATGGAAAATAGCTTTCTGTGCCTCAACCGTGCTTGCCTGGCCGAACCTTTTAGCTAAAGCCTCGACCGCCCGGGGCAGGTTACGTTGTACCTCTTCTGGCAGCTGATCAAAATGGTCCAGCGCTTCAGCGTCAAGGAAAAAACCCAGATAATCAGCAGCCTCCTCTGGGCCCCACTGGTGCGCGGCTCGATGCCTCTTAACTTAATTAAGAAACACCTGCACAGTGCACACACGTGCGAACCGTACGTATCGTATAGTTTGAAACAGTTAAGACTGTCCGTACAAAACTCTGTAGGGCTTGGGGGCTTGACTCATCAGTGTCCATTTCCAGAAACATAAATGAGAGTCAGTAAAAGTTTGAAAGTTGTGGAACAAATGTAAGAGAAATGTTGCAAGGTATTACATTTCGTAGACGGGAAGAACCCGGGCAGTAAGTTACAATGGTAAAAAGAGATCATTTTGACTTTGAAGTTAGATTCTTTCCGTTAACAGTATGTCATGTTGAAGGGACACAACTACATGGGAGGCTGTTAGCAAAGAGACTTTTGGGGGACAATAAACTTGAAATTTCATTTATTCCTGCGAATTTAAAGTTTTTTGTTTCCACGTACTATCACCCCAAGGCAAAATCTAAGGTAGATTGCTTTCCTGTTGACAGGTAACAATTAACTGGATGATAAAGAGAATTAATTGGGAACACTAAACTTGAATATTGACTTATCTTGATTTTCGTCTGCTTATGTGAGGTTCTGTTTCTTGATGCTATCCTCCCGCTGCAAGATCTAAGATAGATAGGTTTCTGTTAATAAGAAACAGTTTACTTGCAGTTTATAAGTGCCTTTGTATCCAGCCTCATTGACCGACCGAAGCTTAAAACGGATCAGCCCTACACCTGGTATTGCATTTCAGCTTGGTAGCTTAAAAACTAATAAATGAGTTTGGTCATTAAAAATCAGAAAATTGTAATTAAAATAATTTTTTTATAAAACGATTCAAAATTACGTTTATTGTATTCTTCATTATCTTCTGATTCCAAAAACATATAAATATGTAATATATTCGGATTAAAAACAATCTCTGAAAATATAAAATATAAAAATTATGATTAAAATTCAATTTCCGAAATCGATTTAAAAACAATTTTATTTTATTCCTTGTCCCTTCCTAATTCCAAAAACATATAGATATAATATGTTTGGATTAAAAACAAGTTCAGAAAGTTAAAAAGAATAGAGATATAGAAAAGCGTGCTACCGCTACCGCGCTTTTCTGGATTATTAATTTCACTGCCTTTGCCACGAGCGGTGGACAGACGATGCTACGAGTGCACAGTCATGCGGAAAAAATGCAATGCGTTCAGTTTCATTCTGTGAGTTCGACTGAGCTTGACCAAATGTTGTATTTTCGCCTTACGCGACTTGTTTTACATTTAGTCAAGTTTTGACTGAATATTTTAACATAGAGGGGGAATCGAGACGAGGGTCGTGGTGTATGTGTGTGTGTGTGTGTGTGTGTGTGTGTGTGTGTGTGTGTGTGTGTGTGTGTGTGTATATGTGTGTGTATTTGTGTGTTAGTGTGTGTGTGTGTGTGTGTGTGTGTGTCTGTGTGTCTGTGTGTGTGTCTGTGCGTGTGTGAGTGTGTCACAAAGATGTGAGTAGCATATTTGTGAGGTGAAACCACGTCGTGTTTTTAACCTCCCTAAATGTTGTACAGGCGAGGCGTAGAGACTGGAGAGCGTTATTCTCGTGTTTGGTGTGTTCGACGCAAAACTGGCTTTAGCTTGAGATGAGCTGTGTTTGAGACATGTAGCTGGTCTGGGGTAAATAACGTCACAGCGTTTGAGATTTTCAACTGGGAAGGTTGTCGGCGCGTGTCAGACTTGTTCTGGGAACAAGTACTCTTTCAAGAGACGGGTCTCTTAAGGTAAATGATTTATTATGTTGTATATTATTGACGTTGGAATACATAGCTGGAGTGTAAAGGTTAGTGTATACAAAGTGCATCAAATCTTAGTATGAAGCGTTGAGAGAATTCTTGATGTAATTGTATCACGGTTTTTCATGGGGAATTTCTTGAACATAATTGCTATGCATTTATGTTATGTTTAAGACGGTCATGCTTTGTATGGGGAGTGTTATTCATAGATTAAGTATTAGTTTGGATATTGAATGTGGACGGAATGTGAACGTGGAATGAACGAGAATGTATGAGTGGTACATGAACGTTTGGAAGAAGAGATGGTTTTAGAGAATGTTGTATTAAGACTTGGTTAAATTCTTTAGGAGTTTCCATGAGGGATTTCCATGGCGTGTAAGGGAGGGTCTTTACACGGGAGAAGCGCGGGACGATGGTGGCGAGCAAGGGCCTACATCGGCGCAGATGACTAGACGAGGGGAGTCTTCATCGTTACCGGTCGTGGCTGACGACGGTTGTTTCCGCTAAGGGCGGAAGGGTTTCTCGGGGAGAAACATGAAAGGTGTGTGTTGGCATCTTCAGTGAAAGGTGTGTGTTGGCATTGTGTTGCCATCTTCAGTGAAAGGTGTGTGTTGGCATCTGGGTGTGTTGATTCAGCGAGACAAGGAAGTGAACTGGCGACATGCAGTGAGCCGTGATTCGAACTCGTGAGTGTCTGTCGGTGCCTTCTTTTGTGCGTTAATCTATATTTGAGGAAGTATCTTTATAATATGTATTTACATGCATTGAGTGAAAGCTAAGAGGTTGTGTGAACTGTGTGTCGAAAAGTTGTTCGTATTGATGTGTTTGAAGTGAAGAAGTATGTTGTTTTTGATTGAGGAAATAATGAGCCTGTATTCCTCCCAAGTTCTGTTGTTGAAGTGTTTGGTGTGAAAAGGGTAGAGACAGTGCAATAGGGCAGAACACGTACATTTAATTCACATGCAAACCACTTCGTGCCAGAGTGTAGAGCGATTCAGACTAAACTACTGGACCGATCTTTATGAAATTTGACATGAGAGTTCCTGGGAATGATATCCCGGATGTTTTTTTCTTTTTTTCGATAAATACCTTTGATGACGTCATATCCGGCTTTTTGTAAAAGTTGAGGCGGCACTGTCACACCCTCATTTTGCAATCACATTGGTTGAAATTTTGGCAAAGCAATCTTCGACGAAGGCCGGACTTTGGTATTGCATTTCAGCTTGGTGGCTTAAAAACTAATGAATGAGTTTGGCATTAAAAATCGGAAACTTGTAATTAAAATTATTTTTTTTTATTAAACGATCCAAATACAATGTCATCTTATTTGTCGTCATTTTCTGATTCCAAAAACATATACATACGTTATATTTGGATTACAAACAAGCTCTGAAAATTAAACATATGAAAATTATGATTAAAATTAATTTTCCGAAATCGATTTAATTACAAGTTCATCTTATTCCTTGTCGGTCCCTGATTCCAAAAACATATAGATATAATATGTTTGGATTAAAAACAAACTCAGTAAGCTAAAAAGAATAGACATACAGAAAAGCGTGTTATCCTGCTCAGCGCGACCACTACCGCACTATTCTGCATGGCTTGTCGATTTCACTGCTTTTGCCACCAGCGGTGGACTGACGAAACTACGAGTATGTGGTCTTGGTGAAAAAAGCAGTGCGTTCAGTTTCATTCTGTGAGTTCGACAGCTTGACTAAATGTTGTTATTTCGCCTTACGCGACTTATTCTCTCTCTCTCTCTCTCTCTCTCTCTCTCTCTCTCTCTCTCTCTCTCTCTCCCTCTCTCTCTCTCTTTTTTTTTTTACTAGACTGTTTCTCTTTTCGTGGCACAAAGCAGACCCACATCTTCTGTTGCCTGTGATTACGGAACGGGTCGTTACTAATGTAGCTTTTAAAGTACTTTGGGGTTAAAGGCGGGGTCCTGCCTGTGTAAACGATTTGCGTCATCAGTTCAGATTTTGCCAGGCTTTAACTTGGCAAAGTCGGCGTATGGCTGCCTTGATGGCAGGGTAAAACCGGCCATACACGTAAAAACCCACTCGTGCAAACACACGAGCCTACGTGGAAGTTTCAGCCTATGAATGCAGAAGACGACTTGGGATAAAACCATCCCTCTATACTTGGTCAAATACACAAAAAATCCACAATGTGTGCTCTCCGTGCACAGTGCAAATTGTTTTTACGAATTAATTTGTTGACGGACACTAGTGGCCAAATGTGCAATTCATGCAACAACAAAATTTTAACTCTCACCAAGGCTGTTGACTTTTGGTCCAAGTGGAGGGATGGGTTCTATCTCATGTAAACTTCTGGCAAAATATAAAGGTGGTGAGCCCGCAAACCGTGCACACGGAGTTGGACCCGGAAGGTTAACTGGGTCCGAGACACAAGTATGGCTCTGGTGTGGGATCGTTATTGGTTCCAACCTGCTGCTGAATGCGGCACTGGGTGAAATTGGTTCCAGACTTCCAGTAATATCAGGCCAGCATCCCAGTTACTCCTCTCTGACAAGTCCCCTCCCTTACCTTCAGTCCTGGGGCAGGAGTCATGGACTCGCGGTAGTCACACTGACAGTCAGACCACCGACTGCGGTTGTCCGAACGCGGTGGTGGGGGAGGGCAGCACTGTAATCAGGCAACTCCCCGCGCGAGGACGCACGCACGCACGCACACACACACACACGCACACACACACACACACACACACCCACACGCACACACACACACACACACACACACGCACGCACGCGGCACACACACACACACACACACACACACACACACACACACACACACCGACACACACACTGACGAAACTCTTTTTCATGAAACCCGATTTCGTTGGATGTCTGGATTTCACTCTGGTTGACCGACTACTGGCCCCTGGCCTCTTTCCCGCGCGCGTTGTTTCAAGCTGGACTCATTTCAGTTTCACTGAGTGCGATTAGACCCACCGCCGAAGACACAGACAGACACGCTCTCCTTTTTTTCCTGTTATTTTCTTTTTCTTCAAAATATTTATTCTCAATTATTTGTAATTCGGCGAACATACATGCAGCATAAACAGGCTCCCAAATAAATTTCAACACAACATCGGGACGTTCACTAACCCCCAGACCAGAGGGATAGACAGGAAGGCAAGATAGATAGATAGATAGACAGACACACAGACAGACAGACACACAGACAAACAGACAGACAGACAATCAACCAACAAAATGTCCTCACTGCAATAGGTGTTTGTCATATGAGACCGTCAAAGGAGAGTTATTCAACAATATTTTTAGCCTGTCATAAAACATCCAATAACTTCCTCCTTTGGAAAATGACAGTCGAGAAAAAACAACAACGAAGAAAAGAAACCATTGAAAACAGTGAGAGAAAAAAGACAACGGCAAAGAGAGAAGACGACCACAAAAAAAAACATAAACAGAAAAAGCTAGGCTTGTTCTTGTTCAAGCTCAATTGTTTAGTGTTTAGATCAGTAAGGTTCTCTAGAGCCTGTTCGCGCCGACAAATTGACACAGCATGAGGAAATTGTTCTCTTGTGCACAAATATTGTGACGCCGCTGGCTTTTTATGCCTTAAACTCCACTTAGCCTTGACAGTGACGTGAGTTATGGCACGTGCTATGCGGCTCTAACAGGAAACGGGCGGGGTTTGACAGCAGCAAGCATTGTATTAGGAAGCCTTTGAAGGTCTTGAGCCATGAATTAGATCCGTTTCCGCGCCAGTGAGCACGATACAGCGTCATGCCCTGGTGGATAGCGGGAGAAAACACAAAAACGGTTTGGGATGTAATCCATTAACAAACATGAAGAAAGGGAGATCACCTTAAACACGGTCAGCTAGACAAACGGATGAATTGAGCGACAGTCGGACGGTCAGGCACTGACGC
>NC_090256.1:42754371-42766913 GCF_037325665.1 Littorina saxatilis
GTAGACTTGGGCCTTAACTCAATATGTCAGCCTAACAGATCTAATCTCAATCCACGGAATCAGTGATCACCAAAACTTAGTCCTCGCTGGATTCTGAAAATAATTTAACCTTCGCCCGACCGGGTTATCGACTACACACGGAAGACATCGTGGGGCCGTGCAGACCCATGCTTCTCAAAAAAGGAAAAATATGCAAACACTTCCGTAGACCCATGCTTTCCAAAGAAAGCAAAACGTGAATCTCCTTCCGTAGACGCCGTGGTTAAATTTCCGCGAGAAGTAATTAAAATAAATTATTAATTTAATTATTACCGTGCGGACTAAAGCTTATTAACTCCAAAATTAAACAGATTGTAGAAAATGATGTTTAGAGCCAATACCTGAAGGTTTGTGACTTCTCTCCGTAGTTTTTATGTAAGTTCCTTCAGTTTGAGAAACATGGGTCTGCACGGCCCCACGATGCCTTCCGTGTGTAGTCTAAAATTTGACCTTTGTTTTTTTAATTACTTCTCGCTGAAATGTAATGATCTTTTAGGACAGAAGAGCTTTTTAGATGTCTGGGGCATTCTTAAAAGCTCATTAAAACATTCCAACTGGTTTAAGAGATATTTGCAATTAAACACCCTTCTGGGTCCACACGGACCCACGACGACCGGCGAAGGTTAAACGAATACACACAACCTCTTTTGTATCTCCTATTTCAATTTCAACTTTAGGAAACATTCCGATTTGATTTTCAACTTTGTTTTTCACCCACTGCCATCTTGTAGTTTAGATTTACATTTTAATCTTCCAAACTGACATACATTCTCAAGGTTCGCACCACGTTAATGTTATGATAACAATTCAATTGAAAAATGTGTGCGCTACCGTGCGGTCTCAAATTTTAGTAAGAGTAAGTTATTTCATTATAAAAATGCAAAATACCAAGTAGGGATAGCATCAGGAACAATTCATATGTGAAGTTTCATAAACATCTGTCCTGTAATGTTTTTGGAGTCTCTATACACACAGAGAGGTACATAAAAACATTAGCACACCTTCGATTCCCTCTTGATTCCCAGTCTCCAGCAAAACATTCTGTCAGATATTGACGGAATGTAAAAAAAAAATTAAGGAGGACATTCCCGACAAGTCATGAAATTAGAAACTGATCAGATCACACCATCCCAGAAAAAAAATACAAACAACTGCACAGGAACAAAACTCACAGACAAATCAATATTCAGCACAGACAACCAATCAGTCACGTGGACTGACCACGTGACAGGCTAGAACCACACAGACAGACAGCCGTTATGTCTGCAACACGGACACCCCCAATGATTCAAGTCTGTGAATCAACGAATAACGCAAGCAAGTAGAAAAGCCATGGACATTTCGGGAAACGATTCAACACGCGAAACATCGATTTACTTCATTTACAAGCAAATCCCATAAAACATCAAACATAGGAGAGGCGGCAGTCAGATATTTTCCACTAAATTGCTATCGAAATCCGGGTGGCTTATTCATAATGGGGAGTACCAGTGAAAATGTAACTTTCAAAGTAATTACTGCTAAAGTACTCGTATAATTTTGAATGCCGGATATTCTGATTGTAACAAGATTGGATTCTCTTTACGGCAATAATTATGCAGTGATCACAGAACACTTAGGGTACGAGGAAACACAAACGCTCGTATTTCGTGTTCGATATTTAACCTGCCCAAGTGGATTTTTTTTAAGAATCTACCTCATTAGAACATTTCCGTTGTTCTATACGAAGGATTCTCTTAACGCGCAGCTTTATTGGAGATTGTATAGTGAATGAAATTATGTTAATCTATATATATATACGACTTGTGTCTGTGTGTGTGTGTGTGTGTGTGTGTCCGCGATGCACGGCCAAAGTTCTCGATGGATCTCTTTCAATTTGGTGGCCATATTCAGGTACACCCCGGACACAACCTGGTCGATGAGATATTTCAACACGTGCTCTCAGCGCGCAGCGCTGAACCGATTTTGGTTTTTCTCTGGATCCATTCCCAGTAACTCTTCCTTATCTTCTCCAGTGTTTTCAGCGTTTATCTCCCTTCCTTCGTGTGGCGTCAATCCATATTCCCGTTACTATTTTTAGAAGGTCACTGTCGACAACGCTCAATCCATATTCCCGTTATACTATTTTTAGAAGGTCACTGTCCCGGCGAAACCTGGTATTACTCTTCTCCAGTGTTTTGCGCGTTTATCTCCCTTCCTTCGTGCGGTGCGCCGGCGAAGCCGGCGTACACCCGGCAAAGCCGGGTCCCCGGCCGGGTATTCGGCTCGACTTCTTCCCGGCGAAGCCGTACCCGGCGAAGCGGGTATTCATCTGGTAGTCAATAAAGGCGATCTAGAGATACTGTTCGTGCAACACCAGTGCGTATCGGTCTTGCGATTATGTTGTTGATTTTGTTGTTGTTGTTGTAGCTGTTGTAGCTGTAGTAGCTGTAGTAGCTGTTGTAGCTGTTGTAGCTGTTTGTTGTTGTTGTTGTTGTTGTTGTTGTTCTTCTTCTTCTTCTTATTATTATTCTTCTTCTTCTTCTTCTTCTTCTTTTTCTTCTTTTTCTTCTTCTTCTTCCTCCTTTTTTAAAATTTTATTTTTACAGGTTTGGTTTTCACGCCTCATATGTTTGCCGCACTTCCATTGTTGATCACGCCTAAAGTGAAGAATGAGTGCTGATTACACCAACTCAGAACATAAAGGGTCCCTCGCCTCCTTCTATACAGTGTGAACGATCGTGTGCGCCGCCACAGATCCGGCCAGACATTTACATGGGACTGGGCCCTTCCATCTGGACACATACCAAAACTCAAAAGCATTGCTGCTTCCTCCGCAGAGTTGGATTGTGTGTGTGCTGAATTAATTCCAACTGCTAAATTACTTAAGCCAAAAATTCCGACTCTGTACATGATGCCACCATGATGTTGATTTTTGGCACGTGTCCGAGTTAAAGAATGCTCTCATTCAACAAGAAAGCCCGACGGCGAACATGATCGTGTACATGCAAGAAAGATGGTATATGTATCTTTAGATGTTAAAGCGTGATGTTCGTTGAGATTCGGCGGTGACTGTGGCGGAAACAACCGGTCAGTGTTGAAATTAGTGCGGGATACATTTCCATCTCAGCCAAGGAAGCAGACTTGGTGTTGATTTTTGGTATGTGTGCAAGAGCAGGGGTGCTTTGTTGCATGCAAGAGCCCAGAGGGCACCTGGATATTTTACATAGCGGCTTACACGGGGAGCTAGAGGGGGTCTTGAGCGAAACATCATGTTATGCTAAGCTTTAAAACTCAGTTACGTTGAGCAAATGCAGAATTTCTCTTCTTCTTCTTCTTCTTCTTCTGCATTCATGGGCTGAAACTTCCAAGTGCAATCGTGTTTTTGCATGAATGTTTTTTTTACCTGTATGGCCGTTTTTACCCCGCCATTTAGACAGTCATACGCCATTCAGACAGCCACACGCCATTTAGATAGTCACACGCCATTTAGACAGTCATACGCCATTCAGACAGCCACACGCCATTTAGACAGTCACACGCCATTTAGACAGTCATACGCCATTCAGACAGCCACACGCCATTCAGACAGTCATACGCCATTCAGACAGCCACACGCCATTTAGACAGTCATACGCCATTCAGACAGCCACACGCCATTTAGACAGTCAAACGCCATTTAGACAGTCATACGCCATTCAGACAGCCACACGCCATTTAGACAGTCATACGCCATTCAGACAGCCACACGCCATTTAGACGGTCATACGCCATTCAGACAGCCACACCCCATTTAGACAACCACACGCCATTTAGACAGTCATACGCCAATCAGACAGTCATACGCCATTCAGACAGTCATACGCTATTTAGACAGTCATACGCCATTCAGACAGTCATACGCCATTTAGACAGTCACACGCCATTCAGACAGCCACACGCCATTTAGACAGTCATACGCTATTCAGACAGCCACACGCCATTTAGACAGTCATACGCCATTCAGACAGTCATACGCCAATTTTGGGTGAGAATGTAGTGTGAGAAAGCAAGATACATAACAGACACAATGAGAAATATTAAAAACAATGCCTCCCGGCGACAGCATAGCAGCCCAACATGGCGCAATTACGCTCTGTGTGTCGTTAATCGTGGAAAGATATTCATCATTCTGTCAACCGAACAGTACTAAGATGGGCCAAATTGTTTACCCATCTCGTGACCTTTCATCCCGGACAAACACACAAGCGAGCGTCTGGACAGTGAGTTACTCTCGCATGCCCCCACCCTCACCAAATCCCCCCCCCCCCCCCCCCAAGACACCCCAAAAAGGTCGACATTATGGGTGCCCTTATCTGAGCGGCGGTCACGTGATCCCTGGTAAAGACAGCTTTGATCCAAAATGTCTGCCAGATATCCAGGTTGAGTGTTTTTACTGGTAAAGAATACTTGAAGTTAATGACAGGGGAATGAATGTTTTAATAGAGGTATAAAAAACGTCGCAATAACTTTTATTTGCAAAGTTTTTGTTATGACGATAGTTTGTTTTTATCGCCAACACATAGGCAGCCACACACCACTTTCGGGAAAAAAACAGCATCTTGACACGATAAAACGGTGACAGGAAAATGAATTCACTCCTCGCGAGCTGCTGGCCTCAGACACGGGAGGTAAATTGAAGAAGGTCGTGTCCAACAAAATGGCGCAGCCGGCAAGTGCACGTTTTTGTCGCTCGGGCTATGGGCTTTTTCTATGTCTTGCTTTATTTTTATGCATGTGTTGTTGCTGAATTGACCGAGTTCCCTGTTTTTCTATATCTATTGTGGCGCCAGGTTGGCGGACAACGAAGATGTGGCGATCCTTCTAAAGCTAAGGTCCCACTATCACGAATATTTTGGCGAACCACTACGAGTTACTACGATTTTGCCAGAACGATGTTTGCCACGAATGATCGCGAAAAATCGGCCGAACAAGAACGAAGTAATACATACCACAACGACCTCGGCGATTTTCTCCACGAATCCCAAATCGTTGTAGTTCGCCGTCCAAATTCGCCACAGTGGGACCTGGCCTTAACCTCTCCTTAATTCTGAACTAAGTTTTCGCTGCATTTCTGGAAACGTGTTGAGCTTTTTTTAGTCTTTGTTTTCGTAAGTTAAGCTCAAAGTACCTTCCTCATTCAGAAGCGCTTTTTATATTTAGTCAAGTTTTGACTAAATATTTTAACATCGAGGGGGAATCGAAACGAGGGTCGAGGTGTATGTGTGTGTGTATGTGTGTGCGTGCGTGCGTGCGTGCGTGTAGAGCGATTCAGACCAAACCACTGGGCCGATCTTTATGAAATTTTACATGAGAGTTCCTGGGATTGATATCCCCGAACGTTTTTCTCCTTTTTTCGATAAATGTCTTTGATGACGTCATATCCGGCTTTTCGTGAAAGTTGAGGCGGCACTGTCACGCTCTCATTTTCAACCAAATTGGTTGAAATTTTGGTCAAGTAGTCTTCGACGAAGCCCGGACTTCGGTATTGCATTTCAGCGTGATGGCTTAAAAATTAATTAATGACTTTGGTCATTAAAAATCTGAAAATTGTAAAAAAAAATAAAAATTTATAAAACGATCCGAATTTACGTTTATCTTATTCTCCACCATTTGCTGATTCCAAAAACATATAAATATGTTATATTCGGATTAAAAACAAGCTCTGAAAATTAAATATATAAAAATTATTATCAAAATTAAATTGTCGAAATCAATTTAAAAACACTTTCATCTTATTCCTTGTCGGTTCCTGATTCCAAAAACATATATATATGATATGTTTGGATTAAAAACACGCTCAGAAAGTTAAAACAAAAAGAGGTACAGAAAAGCGTGCTATCCTTCTTAGCGCAACTACTACCCCGCTCTTCTTGTCAATTTCACTGCCTTTGCCATGAGCGGTGGACTGACGATGCTACGAGTATACGGTCTTGCTGAAAAATGGCAGCTACTTGACTAAATATTGTATTTTCGCCTTACGCGACTTGTTGTTCTTTTTTACGTTTTCTTTTGAAATCGTGTTCATTTATATGTCTCTGCCCCCCGCCCAAACTGCCACTAGCCTAAAATGTGAATAGTTTTTACATTTAGTCAAGTTTTGACTAAATGTTTTAACATAGAGGGGGGAATCGAGACGAGGGACGTGGTGTATGTGTGTGTGTGTGTGTGTGTCAGTCTGTCTGTCTGTCTGTCTGTGTGTGTAGAGCGATTCAGACTAAACTACTGGACCGATCTTTATGAAATTTGACATGAGAGTTCCTGGGTATGATATCCTCAGACGTTTTTTTCATTTTTTTGATAAATGTCTTTGATGACGTCATATCCGGCTTTTCGTGAAAGTTGAGGCGGCACTGTCACGCTCTCATTTTTCAACCAAATTGGTTGAAATTTTGGTCAAGTAATCTCCGACGAAGCCCGGACTTCGGTATTGCATTTCAGCTTGGTGGCTTAAAAATTAATTAATGACTTTGGTCATTAAAAATCTGAAAATTGTAAAAAAATTATTTTTTTTATAAAACGATCCAAATTTACGTTCATCTTATTCTCCATCATTTGCTAATTCCAAAAACATATAAATATGTTATATTTGGATTAAAAACAAGCTCTGAAAATTAGATATATAAAAATTATTATCAAAATTAAATTGTCGAAATCAATTTAAAAACACTTTCATCTTATTCCTTGTCGGTTCCTGATTCCAAAAACATATGATATGATATGTTTGGATTAAAAACACGCTCAGAAAGTTAAAACGAAGAGAGGTACAGAAAAGCGTGCTATCGTTCTCAGCGCAACTACTACCCCGCTCTTCTTGTCAATTTCACTGCCTTTGCCGTGAGCGGTGGACTGACGATGTTACGAGTATACGGTCTTGCTGCGTTGCATTGCGTTTAGTTTCATTCTGTGAGTTCGACAGCTACTTGACTAAATGTTGTATTTTCGCCTTACGCGACTTGTTTTTAATAAGATACGACATCGATTGGACAAACCAAGATATCTGCTCTCAAGACAAGAAATAACAAGTCGCGTAAGGCGAAAATACAACATTTAGTCAAGCTGTCGAACTAACAGAATGAAACTGAACGCAATGCCATTTTTCAGCAAGAGCGTATACTCGTAACATCGTCAGTCCACCGCTCGTGGCAAAGGCAGTGAAATTCACAAGAAGGGCGGGGTAGTAGTTGCGCTGAGAAGGATAGCACGCTTTTCTGTGACTCTCTTCGTTTTAACTTTCTGAGCGTGTTTTTAATCCAAACATATCATATCTATATGTTTTTGGAATCAGGAACCGACAAGGAATAAGATGAAAGTGTTTTTAAATTGATTTCGAAAATTTAATTTTGATCATAATTTTTATATTTTTAATTTTCAGAGCTTGTTTTTAATCCGAAGTATAACATATTTATATGTTTTTGGAATCAGAACATGATGAAGAATAAGATGAACGTAAATTTAGATCGTTTTAAAATAAAACTTTTTTTACAATTTTCAGATTTTTAATGACCAAAGTCATTAATTAATTTTTAAGCCACCAAGCTGAAATGCAATACCGAAGTCCGGCCTTTGTCGAAGATTGCTTGGCCAAAATTTCAATCAATTGGATTGAAAAATGAGGGTGTGACAGTGCCGCCTCAACTTTTACAAAAAGCCGGATATGACGTCATCAAAGGTATTTATCGAAAAAAAGAAAAACATAGTCCGGGGATATCATTCCCAGGAACTCTCATGTAAAATTTCATAAAGATCGGTCCAGTAGTTTGGTCTGAATCGCTCTACACACACACACGCACAGACAGACACACACGTACACACACACACACATACACCACGACCCTCGTCTCGATTCCCCCTCTATGTTAAAACATTTAGTCAAAACTTGACTAAATGTAAAAAGAAACGTGTGTGTGCATGTGTGCATGTGTGCGTGCGAGCGTGCGTGCGTGCGTGTGTGTGTGTGTGTGTGTGTGTGGGTGTGTGTGTGTGTGTGTGTGTGCGTGCGTGTGTGTGTGTGTGTGTGTGTATGTGTGTGTGTGTGTGTGTGTGTGTGTTTGCTTGTATGTGATTGACAGATAGACACACAGAGACATACACACAAAACAGACAGACACACAGACAGAGACAAACACAGTATTAACGACAGACAGCGTCTTAGTTGGTCAGAAAAAAAACATTCTTCTCTATGCACACACACAAGAAAGGAATAAATCATACGACAACTGCATATGTACAAATACAGAATGCAACACTGGTGATAGACAACAATAGCTAGATTTAGAGAGGCGAATTGTTACACGACACTTGAGATTGCCACAAGTTCTCAAATGTCGTATAGTTGTGTTCTTTTATTCTACGTCGCCCGTCTTCGCAGCAACAGAAAACAACTCGTCAAATTGAGTTCGAGGATTTATTTAGCATTCCATACATACAACTGCACATCGTAGCAGAACTCAAATAGAAGCTTTTTAACATTCAAATCGCGCTGGCATATATAGTAAATACTCAATCTCGAGAATATTCCAGACCGAACATGAAACAACTACATTATACGAGCCGTGCATGGACTAAACTAGCGACATTCTCTGTGACGTACATCAAAAGGGCCGACGCACTTAATCCGAACGAACGCCACGAACTCACACTAAGAACAGCATGGTAAACAACTTGTTTTGACAGGACTAGAAAGTTCACCTGCATTCTCGTCCAAGCATAAATATTGTGTTTACAAAATATAATATCGGTACTTTCCCACAAAGTAAAAATAAGTCAACTACATGCAACACACAAAACTGAACCAAAGCTCAGCAACGGTAGCGTTTCCTAACATTTACCCCAACACCAGAAGAAATTTACCCAATTTCTTTCAATCATTGAAACGCTACCTGGACACATATTATGTATACATAACAGATTGAAATCCAGGTATGTACATTAGTCTGTTGGAGAATGAACACCGTTTTACTCACATACTCGGCTGAGAAAATCTGCTCCAACATTGTCTGAACCTTTGATCGATTCCACTCGCATATCAAAGTTCTGCAAGTACATCACCCACCTCATGATACGATTATTCACAAACTTTGCAGAGTTCAGGTAGGTGAGGGGTTTGTGATCAGTCTGAAGCACGAATTTCACCCCTTGGAGGTAGAGTTCAAATTTCTTGATTCCCCACACAATGGCTAAACACTCTTTCTCCATGGTCGAGTAGTTCTTCTCGGCTCCTGACAGCTTCTTGCTGGCATAGCTGACCGGAAACGGTTTACCTCCATGCTCTTGCATCAGCATGGCGCCGATCCCTTCGTCCGATGCGTCTGTACGCAAGATGAACTCTTTGGCAGTATCAGGAAGGCGTAGCACCGGGTCTCGTGACATCAGGTCGCGCACGGTCTGGTATGCCTTCTCCTGAGCTGGTCCCCAGAGTATTCGGTTGGGGCATCCTTTTCGGGTCATGTCCGACAAAGGCGCCGTTATGGCGGCGAAGTTTGGAATAAACTCTCTGTAGTACCCAGCCAATCCAAGGAAGGATCGCACCTGCTTCTTGGTTTCAGGATGTGGCGCATTGAGGATCTTGGTGACGTTTTCCAACAAAAGCCCCTTTTGACCTTCCTTCAGTGAATGACCTATGAAGTCAACGTTGTCGGTCCCCAAAATGCACTTGCTGGGTCTCACGGTCAGATTAGCTTTTGTCAGGCGGGAAAACAATTCCCTCAAAGTCTCCAGATGCTCCGCAAAGGTCTCCGTGTGGACTAGCAGATCATCCCAGTAGTACACAACATTCTTCATTCCTTTGAGCATTTTTCGCATTCCCCTCTTCAGGGTAGCACCACTGTTCACCATGCCAAAAGGCATCCGCAGGCACTCATACGTTCCGTCTGGAGTTGCAAAGGCGGTTTTTGGTATGTCCTCTTCGCGCACAGGAACCTGCCAATATCCCTTGCTGAGATCGATCTTTGAGAAGATCTTACTGCCAGTCAACCGTCGGAACAGATCAGCCGCCGTCGGCATTGGTTCAGGGTCAAACACGGTGATCTTATTCACTTTCCTGAAGTCAATGCATACCCTGTTTGTACCGTCTTTCTTCTTGACAACAACAACGGGAGATGAGTAAGGGGATGATGACTCACGGATGACCCCCATCTTCAACATGCTATCGATGTCCTTCTTCAAGGATTCCCGAGCCTGAAACGGGATAGGGTATGGTTTTGAGCGAACAGGAACGTCAGATGTGAGGTGGACTTCATGTTCGACCAAGGACGTAGAGCCTGGAACATCAGAGAACCTATGGGTGAAGTCGCCCATAAAATCATGCAGCTCCTTCTGCTGATCTTCTGTCAGGTCAGGTCCTAACTTGACGTCATCCACTCCCTCTTTCTTGTGGAGGTCTCCCAACTCCAGTAGTTCCTCGCCGTCGAACTCGTCTAGTTCGGCTGGTTCTTCCACACTTGCTGCGACCTGTACTGCTTCCGGAGGTCTCTCCACATACAGTTTCAGGAGGTTAGCGTGGTAGATCTTGGACTTCTTGCCGACATTCACCTTGTAGTCGTTGATCCCTACCACGGCCTCAACCTCGTATGGGCCTTTCCACTGCATCAGTAGTTTGTTGTGATCAGTGGGAAGCAGTATCAGCACTTTGTTACCTGGTGTAAACTTCCTGTTTACGGCTTTGCGGTCGTAGTAGTGCTTTCCGCTATCCTGAGACTTTCTCAAGTTTTCTCTCGCAATCTCGAGAGTCTCCTCCAGTTTCTCTCGCAACTCGAACACGTACTGGTAACTGTTCTTCACTTCAGGTGTGTCCACATCTTTCGTCCACAATTCCTTTAGTATTTGCATCGGGCCTCTCACGGTCCGCCCGTACATCAGCTCGAACGGGGAGAATCCAGTGGACTCTTGTGGCACCTCCCTGTATGCAAATAGCAAGGCATTGATGTAGCGATGCCACTGCCTTGGCTGCTCACTGCATAGTTTCTTCAGCGTGGACTTCAGCGTCGCATTGAATTTTTCGACCAACCCATTGCACATCGGGTGATAGGGTGTCGTAGTCAAGTGACGAATGCTCAGCAGCCTGTTGACCTCTTCCATGCATTCAGAGACAAACTGTGTCCCCAGGTCTGTGAGGATCTCTTCAGGAACCCCAATTCTGCTGAAAATGTCCACAAGTGCCTCGGCAACAGTCTCGGTGTCAATTTTCTTCAGAGGCACGGCTTCTGGGTATCTGGTTGCATAGTCTACCAGGGTCAGTACCCAACGATGACCCGCTTCACTTGGCGGTTTTATCTCGCCGATGAGGTCAATGGCCACCCTCTTGAAAGGTCGGTCGATCAAAGGCATCTTCTGCAACGGCACTTTCGGGACCCTTCCTCGAGGTATGGTTTTCTGGCAAATATCGCACGATCGGCAGAATCGAGTCACATCTGCATGCAGTCCTGGCCAGTAAAACGCAGCCTGGATTCTGTCCGATGTCTTCTTGACCCCCAGGTGACCTCCCATAATAGAGTCGTGGGCCACCTCCATCACCTGGCGCCTAAGTGGTTGAGGCACCAGAACTTGACGTAATGGCTTCCCACCGTTGACTCTCGCGTGCTGGAACACTCTGTACAGGATCTTGGCCTTTACTTCAAATTGCACAGTGCCTTCGCCCTTAGTCATCTCCTTGACAGGACGACTCCTGTACTTTGTTAAGGTCGAATCAGCTTCCTGTAGCTGAATCAGCTGATCCCTGTCCACGACAGCAGTTGCAGAACTGTTGGTGACCCTGAGTGGCGTAGTTGTTTTGTCCTTCTTCGCCTGGGCTCTGGTCGTCACAGCGCTTACAACCTGCGGCTGGTCGCGGCGATGCACAGTTGCTCTGTCATCTCGTAACAGTTCGCTGATATCTTCATTCGCGAATGGCAGTGGGTCTTCCTCCTCAACAGCAGGCTGAGCTGCGCCCATTCTCCATTCGACATCAGGGTCATCAGGACGTCTCGCACCCCCAATGTTCCCAATTAGTAGATCGTACAAGGGCTTCTTCAGGCAGACGGCCTCAACTTCTCCGGTGAAGTATGCAGTATCGATCTGGTCTTTCCCTTCAGTGGATGCTGGAAGTTTTGATGCCCTGTGTAGCATTTGCTGCTGGTTATCTCTTAGGCGTGGTGCCTCGTGCTCATTTTGAACACGCACCATTTCTGTCTGAAGCTCTAAGCGCTTCCTCTCCATTTTTATCTGGAGCTCTAAGCGTTTCAGCTCAATTTGCCTTTCTTCACGCTGTGCTTCTCTTTCTCTTTCTCTTTCTTCACGCTGCGCCTGTCTTTCTTTTTCTTCACGCTGCGCTTGTCTTTCTTCACGCTGAGCTTGTCTTTCTTTTTCTTCACGCTGCGCTTGTCTTTCTTCACGCTCACGCTGCGCTTGTCTTTCTTCACGCTGCTCCAGGAGTCGTGTCTGGGACTCGATGAACTCCGTCAGCTGCTTGCCTTTCAGTCCCAGTTCAACTCCTTTTGCCCAGAACT
>NC_090256.1:42767113-42794613 GCF_037325665.1 Littorina saxatilis
TCCTGCGTTCATGCGGTTGCAAACGACAGAATTGGTTTCTGTTCTGTTCACATAGTACTTTGAGTTCACTTACATGCAAGGGTGATGCACAGTATTCCTATGGAGAGAACTTCATCTTTAAGTGTACTTCGATTAACTGAAGATATTCAATTGTTTACTTCAATGTGGGAGGTGTGCAATGTGTAAATACACATCAACTCAGTCAGTAAGATTTATGTGCTGGTGTATGATGCAGAGCTGTCAGCCCCTATGAAGCTTCATGTGTAGCAATCTTGAATTTATAGTGTAGCAAATGGTGTTTATCTTTTAAGTATTGCATCATCTTATAATCCACTGCACCTACATGTTTATATGTCAAGACACAAATGTTGCAATAACTGTGTTCAGACAAGAAAACAGCAGCAGGAACAAATGAACATTGTAGAGTGTCTGTATAACGAAGTAGCATTTTCTGTTTTACAAGTAGCATGCTACATCGAAAGCGTAATAGTCTGCAGCTCTAATTGGGCCACTAATGCGGCATGGTGCTTTTGGATTCCACAAGTTATTTTGCATGTTGTTTTTAAGGCAAATATGTCAGAAGCTCCTAAAGAACTTTAGTGGGTAAGCCTGTGACATTGTTGTCCACATAGAGAATACTATATATGGTTTCCTATGAAATACCAGTTTTACACAAGTTGTGCTTTTAAATATTAAACTGCGAACAATATTTCAAAACACTAGTGTAAAACTGGTATCAAACAGGAAGCCATGTAGTATTCTGTTTATCCTACATACAGGGTTCGTACAGGTCATGGAAAGTCATGGAATTTGATTTTTAATTTTCCAGGCCTGGAAAGTCATGGAATTTCAATTCAAGTCATGGAATTTCAATTCAAGTCATGGAATTTAACATAAATAAGAAAGAAAAAAAATTAACCTTTAGCACGCCAGCTTTCTTTCGAGTTGTTTCTTGACAACAAAAAGTATGCGGAATTGGAACGAATTACCAAGGAAGATCTTCGCAATGAACTGTGTATCGCGGTGAAAAAAATGACAGTTCGTCAAGTCACAGTGTTAGTGACGGTTATGAAACGGAATTTACGAAAGTGCAGATGGATACAAACAGTGGCTGGTCCAGTTTAGTGAAATGACAGGACCAGCAAACATTACCGATAATCTGACTGCGTAGCAAATGCTTGACTTGCTTGTCAAAGAGACACTGCGTAGAAACTGACTCAAATTCAGTGCAAAGCAAGCCAGTGTCAAAACTGGCAGTGACAAGATGTAAAAAGTTTGCGTGTTCGGAAATGGCGACCTGTGGATCTAGTCATGGAAAATGTTATTGAGGCTCATGGAAAAGTCATGGAATTTTGTTTCTAAAAACCAGTGGGGACCCTGTACATACTGTTGCATGTTCATTGCTGTAAATGTCCCTTTGTCGAAGCGCCCAGATTGAAGAAGCTTAAAAATTGAACCTGGATCTCTCCGAATGCCTCGTGTAATCTTTAATGTCAAAGCAAGGAAATGTCACTGGTGTGGTGTTTACGTTCTTAAAATTCTTCCGAGTGTTCAAAGAAGGACGCTTGTTTCGGTATTGGAGGCAGTGAAAAATCAGGTCCTTGTCAGACAAGACCTCTTTACACATGCAATGTAGAGTGAATGGTATTGTTATGACATGAGTGGTATGTCACGTTAGTGTAATAAGTTGTATTCTTACACGCTCCACAAAGGCACAGAGTACGGGGAGCCATCCAGCGGGTTGATCCTGGTGGAGTAGCTGTCAGAGCTTTGGCGTTGAGGCCCACGAGACGTCGTCTGTACCAAGTATCAGGACCAAACGCTCTCTGGCATCTAGACGGATACCACAAGTTGATATCGTGAGTACAGCTACAAATACATACACTGGGCACAAAAAATCCTTTTTAAAAATTTGGTGAATGTTGAGTGTGTCCGGTGGTGGGGAGGATGTTAGGGGTTGTGCCAGTTTGAACATGGAATTTGAGTGGATTGATACAGGTGGCATAAGGAATTCTCTTAAACATTATTTTATGACGCTGGAATCTTTCTTTTAAGACCTACATAACCCTGAGATAATAAGGTCTTATAATGGGGGTAAACTTACAGAGGTTATGAGCAGAATATCTTAGAGAACAGCATACCTGCCAATTGCTACGATTTTGGCGCAGCATGCTCCGATTTTGCAGGAATTGCTACGCTGCTACTCTAAGCCCTGAGCTGCTACGCTAAAATATAAAAAAATGACAAGCGTGCAAAATGTTCACTTATTGCTTGACAATCAACAATGAACATTGCATAACTAGTCGAGTACCGATGGCTGGGAACCACTCCGTTATGACTCGATATGTCCACGTGACTTGCTTAGCAAATCGTGAATTTTATTGCAAGCATTCGCATTTCTGGTGACTCTATGCGCCAATTGTGAATTTGATTAGAATGCAATGCACTTGTTAAGTTGTAAGCTGTGCACAGTGACGGTGTTAGAAGTGGAAACTGGAGGGAGACAGGATAAAAACGGGGAAACGTAAGGGTGGTGAAGATTATGGTGCAAGTTCCACGCCGATGCGGGCAAATCATTTTCAACGATTTTTGCCGAAGAATTCGACAGACTTTGCGTGTATAGGTAATAATACCTGCTATTCCGACTTGGTTGTGTGACAGACGTTTTCTTCCACACGAGATTACGTTGATTGTCTAAATCTACTTTTTGACGGAAGTGGCCGAACAACTGTGAATGACGTCTCGTTATATGGGAATGACGTCACAGTCATCGTCACAGTCTGTATCTTTTGAAGCATCTCATTCTTCATGACGTCTTTCTGTGTCTGCATCCGCAAAATGTTTGTTCATTCTGGAATCTTTGTCATCTATGTTCAGAACTCTGTCCTTATAGTGTCAGACAAACAGGCCTCCTGAGCGAACCACTTTCCAAGGGAACTTAAATTCGCGTATGGAAACAGTACTGTCGTCTGGGGTGCCGTTTTCAGTATTCTGAGCGTTGAAGAATCTGTAAAGAGAAGAAACGATAACAGCAGGAGAAATAAAAGTCGTGTGTGCATTTTATGTTTTTTTGGAGTGACGATTTTGAGTTTGAATCCGTTCTTGCCATGCTCCTAAAGCGTGTAACATACAATCTTGCATACGTTTGCTTTAGTAGTGGCAAAGAAGGAAAGCGTGTGACATTGAACTATGTTTAGACGGTTGTAATGTCGTAGAGCTCTCAGAATCTTACAAACGTTTTTGATGGCATTTTAAATGCGGGCTTGCGATTCAAATTTAAGATTATGCGAGTGCTATGCTTATAAACACCAATTGCAACTCTGACATTGGGTGAAAGTTCCAAAATGCTACTCTTTGGGCTTCACAGGGGTTGGCAGCTATGAAACAGGGTCTTGAAAATGTCTTGTTTGGGATCGTAAAAGGAAGGGCGTCTTCTAAGGGGTAGGTGGGTAACGAAGGTGAGTCGTGTGCAAGTATTTTCTTTTCTTTTCTTTTTATTTTGTCATTTTCTGGATATGTAATGAAAGACTGGTCCATTGATGATTTCCCCACGGAATACAAAACATATTCTGGTTATACCTTACCATTTCTACTGGGTGGTTATTTAAATTTGGTTGCTTTGTGTTTTTTTTAACAATAAACACCCCTTCAAGTTAACAGAGAAATAAGCAGAGGGGGGAATACTTTTCGGTGAATACCAAGCTACCTAGTCCTAACAAATAACCACCCAGCAACCAGTCTGAATCCTCGATAGCTCATAGGTTGAGAAACCACACTGTGTGGTCACTGCTTGGTGACTGAAAAGTTCTGAATGCTCAAATATTCGAAAGAGGAAAGAGCTCATACATACTGCATTTACACTATTCATTTCAGGTTTCAACACACAGAATCCAATATAAGATCCATAAGTTTGGTTGTTTTCTAAATCAAAATCTACGTTGTACCAGACACAAGGTCTCAAGGCAAGTAACTCTCATATTTTGTGTAGAAAATAGAGTTGTTCCCATTTTGCATTTGTACAAATAAAAAGACAGTAATCTGTAGGTCAATTATATTTCACTTCATAAATAGAACTTTTTTTCCCGAGATACTTAAACATGAAAAGAACGCAAAAATATTTGCCTTATCGTCTTAGCAGAACAACTATGTACTTTATTTTATTCGAAATTAAATTAACTGCTATAAAGAGTTTGCAGAATTGCGCAATTTTCACAGAACTCTTCAACCATGGATTAATCACATGCTTGTGCAGGTAGACTGGCTGAGTGAATAATACTTGATCAAAATAATTATGTGTGCTGTGGGCAGGCTGTCTGTCTGTCCAAGGACAAAAAATGTAACGTTGAGCTGTTATCTCAGAAGTTTATACAGCTAGACCTCTGAAACTTTGCACACTTTTAGGGTTTGATGATTTCACGAAGTGACCCCAGTTTCGTTGACCCTCATCAAATTTTGGGGTCACAGCGGGGTCATGTTCGTTTAATAAAAACTTAACGTTGATGTTATCTCAGATGTGTTTTTAGCTAGAGCTTTAACCCTTAGGCTGGTTGTCGCGACACTTTACGTATACTGTCACCTGGTTGTCACGACATATGTCGCGCTATTGGCTCAGTCTGTTTGGTCGGTTCCGATTACCTCCCATTGATGCGAAAACCTATATGACTGTTTTTTGTTATGTTTCTCTCTGTTAATTCACCAGTGGCTATGTAACATGTGTTACAGAATTGCACCGGTGTAAGGGTTAATAGTACGCACACTTCTAGGTTTTGATAATCTACCAACTTGACATAAGATTGTGGGCGGGGATGTAGCTCAGTCGGTAGCGCGCTAGATTTGTATCCAGTTGCCTGCTGTCAGCGTGAGTTCGTCCCCACGTTCGGCGGGAGATTTATTTCTCGGAGTCAACTTTGTGTGCAGACTCTCCTCGGTGTCCGAACACCCCCGTGTGTACACACAAGCACAAGACCAAGTGCGCACGAAAAAGATCCTGTAATCCATGTCAGAGTTCGGTGGGTTATAGAAACAAGAAAATACCCAGCATGCTTCCTCCGAAAGCGGCGTATGGCTGCCTAAATGGTGGGGTAAAAACGGTCATACACGTAAAATTCCACTCGTGCAAACCACGAGTGCACGTGGGAGTTTCAGCCCACGAACGCATAAGAAGAAGAAGACGACATAAGGTTGATTGACCTTCGTCACAGCCCACTTCGTCAACATCACGGGCCAAAGAATCTAGACACAGCCATCGTCGAACGCTGAAGAAGAAGAAGATTGACCTTCGTCAAGTTTTGGGGTCACAGGGGGTCATGTTCGAATCAAAATATCTTAACATTGATGTTATCTCAGGTGTTTTTGAAGCTTGAGCTTTGAAACTTTGAACACTTGAAGGATTTGATCATCTACCTACGTGACCCTAGTTTGGTTGATCCCTGTCACATTTTGGGGTCACAGTGGGGTCAAGTTTGTAAAAGCTTTACATTGCGGTTTTCTCAGTTATTTTTATTAAATTTCACTGAATTGTATGTGTTATTAACCAGCAGACATTACCAAAATTTTGCTTATTTTTATCAAATTTTAGAGTCCCAGCAGTTAGTGGAATCCTCCTTTTAAGACCTACAAGACCCTTAAGGCTTATGGACATGACGAAGAAAAGTCATATAAAGCAATTGCTTTTCTTGATTTATTTCTTTGCAAAATTGAAGAAAGGTGGATTAAATGGGTTACACACCTTTTCTCAATGATATATATTAAAAATAATGGTCTTGATTCTCGGTCATGAAAAAGCACTTTGACCATTACTTTTTAATATTTACTGAGCATGTTACCTGTACTTATTTCCCAATAACTCTTTAATCAGAATTTGTGTGGTGAAATCACATATGGAAACGGATCTCTGTTTGTTATATTGCAGGTGGAAAATGGTGATTCATGGGGCAATCGATGGCTTTAGCCGGGCCACTACCTTCCTCCATGCCACCGAAACAACAGGTCAGAGACCGTTCGGGATCTGTTTTTGGGTGGAACCCAACGCTTTGGACTCCCGTCAAGAGTCCGCATGGACCATGGTGGCGAGAATCTGGATGTCGTCGCCCTCATGAATGAACACCGGGGAGAAGGGAGAGGCAGTGCGATGCAAGGCCGCAGTGACCATAACCAAAGGATCGAGCGTCTCTGGCTCGACGTCTGGAAAGATGTGGTGAACCCTTACCATGACCTGTTTACTGCAATGGGAACACCACAGGCAGAAGGTGGTCTGGGGATACTGAACATGGACAATCCCATTCACTTGTGGGCCCTCCACTATGTTTTTCTGCCCAGGCTGAACCGGTCCCTACAGTGGATTGTGGAACAGAAGAACCACCAACCCCTGAGGACAGAGCGCAACAGAACTCCCCTGCAGCTCTTCTTCAGGGGGATGCTGGAGAGACGAGCCAGCACATCCACAGCAGTACAGGACTTCTGGAAAGGGAGAAGCCTTCAATCGATAATCGAGGACCATCCTTTGCCAGACAGTCGTTAGGATGTGCCTGCCACGGCTTGCCCCCTCTCTGAGGAACAGCTCGTGCAACTAACGGAGCGCATTGACCCTCGGAGTGGGCCACCCACCGATCAACATGGTCAGATGTTGTTCTCCAGTTCGTTGCCAACATGCTCGAGTAAAAAAAAAGTTAGCTTGTGGACACCCCAAACCTGAAGTGTATAGCAGACCTGTGAACCCATACGATTTTGCCATATTTTGTACGCTTGATTGTCCAGACTACAAGCAGATTGGTCAGTGGAATCACAAGAAAAATTCATTGTCTACTTTTATTTACAAGCGCATTCCAAAGCCGATCCAGTGTTTTGACACATGATTACTGCTTTTGTCAATGAAAGAAGCATTCGTTTTAAATTGTAAACTTATTAGGCTACTTGCCCTATCCGCTCCAGCCACGTAATCGTGCAATAAATCTGCAATATCTTGCATGGCGTTGGGAGGTGTGCCTCAATTTGCGGGTTTGCTTTGAGACCTCAGAGTAAGGATGTGTCTGGGTGCAGACACTTCGCCTTCAAAAAAGTTAATTTGCACTGAGCAGCATTGGGCGGCAACAATGAAAGCCTCAAAAACAATCATAAAGTTTGTTCAAAGTACCAAGCATGGTAGAAGGTATAAGCAACTGTTTTTTTCAAATTGGTTTAAATCTGCGCTCTAATTCTAAACCAATCTTTGTAAAGTGGAAAGTCATTCAAATAAAGCGAAATTATGTCCGCTGTGTATTTTATTATTTTTAAACACAGGTACTGCACCACGAAAACAATATTGCTAAAAAAAAAACACAAATATGTACACTTTGTGAAAGAAAGTTGTAAAGAAAGTTTTACACAATGATTTGCCATTAGGTTACCTGTTTAATTGCACCAAACAGACATGGGATTCTTCCGTAAAATTACGGAATTCCGTAAATTTTTAGGCTCCAGGGATCATTCTTGAGATTCGTGCAAATCCGCTGAGAAAATGTTGGGGTATATGTAGGTAAAGACCCAAGTTTTTCGGCCGGTCCGCTGATCGCGACGCTCCATTCCATACTATTCTTGAACGGTTGGTTCCTAAAACGGTCAGACTGTTGCTGGTCGATCCGTATGGGAACGCGCTCTGTGTCTTTGTATGACGGCTTACTTGTGCCAAAACCTAGGGTTATCGTTTTCACGTGAAAATTAGTAATTAACAGTGTTAATTACTAATTTTCATTTTTGCCTCGTTTTCGGTCACAGTAGTCGGATTTTAAGAGTCCGCACTGAGAGGCTTCAACGTCCGGCAAACATCACTCTCAAACTATTTCTAAAATATCTTTTAACAGAAGGCCTTATCGAGCAAGTTATTCGACGGGAAGATGCATGTCACTGTTTTCTACAATAGCGCTATCCTAAAAGTTGTTTTGGGTATCTTAGAAAAGAATAATCGACCCCGAAAACTTTCGAATCGAAGCTGTTCGTAGCAGACGGACTTTTGATCGGCTGTGGTCTCACACTTTCACAGATATCTTTCAATATAATTCCTTAATCGACAAGTTGTCAGGCAGACAGCTGTACTTCATATTTGTTTCCACTACCACACTCATACATTTGCTTAAAAGTGTATTAGGGAAGGACAATCAATCCGAAAATGTTCGAACCGAGAGAGGAAAAATGGCGGCCGGTCGGACATGTGCAAAAGGTCCGACGACTAGCAGACGGATCTCTTCATCGAGACTCGCACACTTTCACAAATATCTTTCGATAGAATTCGTTATTCAACAAGTTTTCGGACAGACAGTTGTATGTCACGGTTATCTACACATGCGCTCAGCTCTTAGTGTTAATTTAAAGAACTATGGACCAGAAAAGTTTCGAATCGAAGGATGTTTTGCTCTGGCAGGTGAAACAGTCGCGCATGCGCATTGAGCCCCCACAGTCACGAGGTACAAGAAAATTAGTAATTAACGCGTGAAAATTACTAATTTTTAGTTTTGGCACTAGTAAGCCGTCAGGAAGCGAGCCAAAACTGAAAATTAGACATTAACACTTGAAAATTAGTTATTAACACTAGAAAATTAGTAATTAACATGTGAAAATTGCTAATTTTCACGTCAGAATTGTAATTTTCTCGTGAAAATTAGTAACTTTCACGGGTTAATTACTAATTTTTAGTTTTGGCGCTAGTAAGCCGTCATATCTTTGTCTCCTACAGTCACCGTTTCAACGTAGCTATCGGGGATTCAGTATAAGCTAAAGCATACCGTATGAGAATGATTCGGCGCCATTTTTACATCGCTTCGAGCCACTTGCCAAAATGATGAGGAAGCTAAAGCGAGACGAAACCGTTCTATCCCGGGAAATTGACCAGCAGAAGTACAAGAAAAATCTCTGGAGATTCGACTGGCTCGATGAAGTTGTATCATTGAGCTGGAAATACGAGAAAGGCCAGAAGACACAAGACGTGAAACTGAAAGTTGGCGATGCTTTTGCTAAAATCAACTTGCCGGGAAAAACTTAGTGCACTTTGTGCAACGATGTTAATGTTATCAACTACGGTTCCAATGGAAAGACTGCCCTCAAAAGCCACTTGAAAAGCAACAAGCACCTGACTATCCTGAAAACCCAGTCGTGTAATCAGTCACTGGGGTCGTTTGGCACCGACGAGGTAAGAACATTGAAACCACACCGTCACACGCCACCACCCCCCCCCCTCCCCCCCATCCCCGCCTCTCTCTCTCTCTCTCTTTCTCCTCCTTATTTTGAGTCTTAGCGTAAAATTAATTTGAGAAACATGGGAGGGAAGAGAAAGGGGGGGGGGGGGGGGGGCTATGATTAAGCTGAAATATGCATTTCAGGGCCATTTTTGTGTGTCTAAAATACTAAAAACCTTCAGCTTCTGGGGGCTTTGCCCCCAGACCCCGACCAGGGGCGTTGCCCCTGGACCCTACTGGGGGCCTTCTGCGGCCCCCAGACCCCCACTTTTTTTTTCCTTAATTATCACTTTTTCTGAATCCCATGTCTCATTGTCTGACCAAATTTCTTTTCATGTATCTATAGTATAGATTTATAAGGTTGAAAATTGCTGAAAGTTTTTAAAACAGACTATTGTTTTTGAAAAAGACCTTAGTGTATTTTTAGGTTTATTGATGCTAGATATATTTATATATATATATATATGGCTTGCCCAATCCAACGTATAAAGGAACTCATTGTTATTCAGCCATTAACCTTCGCCGGCACTCGTTATCGACTACACACGGACGCATTCGTGGGGCCGTGCAGACCCATGCTTCTCAAAGAAGGAAAAATGTGCATATCCTTCCGTGGCACTCGTGGGGCCGTGCAGACCCATGCTTCTCAAAGAAAGAAAAATATGCATATCCTTCCGTGGCACTCGTGGGTCCGTGCGGACACAGAAGGGTGTTTGATGCAAATATCTCTTAAACGAGTTGGAATTTTTTAATGAGCTTTTAGAAATGCCTCAGACACCTAAAAAGCTATCATCTCCTAAAAGCTCATTAAATTTCAGTGATAATTAATTAATTAATTAATGGTCAAATTTAGACTGCACAGGGTATTTGGTAAAATATTATGGGTCTGCATGGCCCCACGAGTGCCACGGAAGGGTTTGCACAATTGTCCTTCTTTGAGAAGTATGGGTCCGCATGGACCCACGAGTGCCTCGGAAGGGTATACACGCTTTTCCTTCTTTGAGAAGTATGGGTCCGCACGTCCCCACGAATGCTTCCGTGTGTAGTCTAAATTTGACCATTAATTAATTAATTAATTAATTAATTAATTAATTATCCCTGAAATTTAATGAGCTTTTAGGAGATGAAAGCTTTGTAGGTGTCTGAGGCATTTCTAAAAGCTCATTAAAAAATTCCAACTCGTTTAAGAGATATTTGAGACAATGACAAAAG
Source organism: Littorina saxatilis (assembly GCF_037325665.1). NCBI lineage: Eukaryota > Metazoa > Mollusca > Gastropoda > Littorinimorpha > Littorinidae > Littorina > Littorina saxatilis. The sequence continues at coordinate 42,777,532 of NC_090256.1, forward strand.
GTGACGTTTTCATGTCAGTATGTCCCAAATGACATCACCAGTACATTTTTCATTCTATCTAATCTGTTTTCGTTCTATTTTTTCTAATAACATGCGTTAACAATTGATTGCCAACTGGAATGGAAGAGCACAAAAAGTGTAACTTGATATGTAGTTTCTCTAGAGGGAAAAACATCTTCCACTTTCATGTCAGTGTGTCCCATGCAACATACATTTGCCAAACAGCTATGTGTAAGTAGATTATTTGTTAGTGGTATAGAAAATACTGATCAACAATCAAAGTCAGTTTTCACATTCATTTTCTACCTATTTCTTATTTGTTTATTCTTTTGGCAATGGTGAAATGTCAGCAATCGTGTGTCATTCGGGACAGTAGACATGACACCTGACCTTTTGTCACTGTCTCATTTGCAATCAAACACCCTTCTGGGTCCGCACGGACCCACGAGTGCCTCGGAAGGGTATACACGCTTTTCCTTCTTTGAGAAGTATGGGTCCGCACGTCCCCACAAATGCTTCCGTGTGTAGTCTAAATTTGACCATTAATTAATTAATTAATTATCACTGAAATTTAATGAGTTTTTAGGAGATGATAGCTTGTTAGGTGTCTGTAGCATTTCTAAAAGCTCATTAAAAAATTCCAACTCGTTTAAAAGATATTTGCAATCAAACACCCTTCTGGGTCCGCACGGACCCACGAGTGCCGGCGAAGGTTAAAGACATTTTCCGAATTACAATGGTTTAATAGCCAACTTGCACAATACCCCTTTTGAACAGCTCTCTGGTGCGAAAGATAAGGAAGGTTCACTTCCCTACGGGCAAACGTTTTGCTCTCACAAGCACTGGTGTTCTCTGGCTTGTGTAAAAAAAACAAAATAAAATCTCAATCGCCTTACTTTTGTATACAGGACATGCTTGGGTACTTTGAACGAACTAAAGGATTATTCTTGCGGCTATTATTGCCGCAGCCAATAAACCTTTAACGACTTTGTGTGTGTCGGTGTGTGAATGCTCTGATTTGTTTTGCTATTGTGTATTGCCGTGAGCTCTGGCGAGAAGGGGTGATTAATTTATGTTCATTATTATTATGTCTCACTGTGTTTTCACAGCTGTACAGAACAGTGAAAGGGATACTCGTTCAAACTTTGGTATGATGCCATGAGCGCCATAGTTTAACTAGAGTCAAATCAGTTATTTTTCTTTTTATATTCAATGGTGCCTCATTCACCCATATTCATCAGAACATAAGCTTTTTGCAACGTTCATTGAAGGTCAAGGTCCCTTTAAGTTACCTATCAAACCTCATAGTGGTGTTTTTGGTTAGTGTTTTCCCCTGGAGCAATTTTTTGATTAGTGCTTTTGTGAACAAGAAACAATTTACAAGTGGCTCTATCCCATCTTCCCCCCCCCCCCCCCCCCCCCCCCCCCCCTTCCACGTGGCGATATAACCTTCGTGGTTGAAAACACCAAATAAAGAAAGAAAGTGTTTTAAACATTTTCAGTTCTCCATTTAGTTTGGTGAAGTAGTGTAGAGCATTTTTTGAACATCAATAATCATGTATGAATTTATTGCATGTTTGTTGCTAGAATATTAATCATTCTTCTGCTGAAGAACTTTGTGCCTGATGAAAGTAAACATTGTGGTCAGTCGCATAGGTACCCCCCGCGGGTTTGGGGGAAGAATTTACCCGATGCTCCCCAGCATGTCGTAAGAGGCGACTAACTGATTCTGTTTCTCCTTTTACCCTTGTTAAGTGTTTCTTGTATAGAATAGTCAATTTTTGTAAAGATTTTACTCAAGCAGTATGTAAGTGTTATGTCCTTTGTACTGGAAACTTGCATTCTCCCAGTAAGGTAATATATTGTACTACGTTGCAAGCCCCTGGAGCAAATTTTTGATTAAGTGCTTTTGTGAACAAGAAACAATTGACAAGTGGCTCTATCCCATCTCCCCCCTTCCCCCGTCGCGATATAACCTTCGTGGTTGAAAACAATGTTAAACACAAAATAAAGAAAGAATAGGCACCCCCTAAAATCAAAGGTGAGTTTTAGATACTAAAATGTGCCAACAAATTTAACAGCACACCCGAGTCCCCTTTTTACTTTAGTTGCAAGATCAGTACATGTTCTATCACGGAATTTTGTTTTGTTTTTGTAATTATGTGTATTTAGAGATTTTTCAAACCAAACTATTAATCTTTGAGCTCAGATGTCCTACTTTTTGACGTATTGGTATGTTTATTCAAGGTAAGCTAGACGAATCATTTGTATCAGGAAACTAAAATAAATGAAATTCTGATTTTATGTGAAAAATTGAATCAGTATCACAACAATTTCAAAAATTATTCATATTATGTGCTGGTTAATGACTATTACATTTGCAAGCCAAAGCTCTGTTTGCATTCTGAATTTTGCATGTAAATGTCACATTTCAAAGATCACCTATATATTTAGGTGTGTGTGTAGTCTTTTTAAGAACATCAATTATATACATTTATTGGATCTTGATTGCTTGAATGTGTATGACACATAATTCTTGTGTATGAATAAATGTGTATGACAAGTTTGAATATTGGATAATACAAATTGTTTGTATGGATTTTGATTCCTGTATGGTGAGGCAATGAACATGTGCGTGTGAGATGTCTATGATGGACAGCAAAATGTAGTTATGGATTCATGGCTGCTAGTCTCATTTCCAGTCATATTAAAAAAAACAAGTTGTTTTTACAAAAACACAAAACATAACTCAAGTTGTCTGCCACAAATACAATTAATTTTAATCAAACAAGTGTCATGCAGAAAATACACTTTAAATAAGGAAAATCATCACAAAATGGAATGCATACTTTATGTTTATCACATCACAAGACACACTGGTAATACTTGGCAGGTGAGAGTTAACCCATCACACAATGGAATGAATATTTTTATCACATCATTAGACTGGTATTACTTGGCAGTTGAGAGTTAACCTATCACAAAATGGAATGAATACTTAATTTTTATCCCATCATAAGACTGGTAATACTTGGCAGTTGCAAGTTCATCCATCACAAAGTGGAATGAATAATTTAATTTTATCACATCATAAAGAATACATCGGTTCTACTTGGCAGGTGACAGCTGAACAGTTAGCAAAACAGTCACTATTTAATACTGGTTACAGAGACGAGGAATTGAGGCTGAAATTTATAAACTAAACAAGAAAGCTGAAATTGTGTGAGCCGTTTGTTCGTTCATGGGCTGAAACTCCCACGGCTTTTACGTGTATGACCGTTTTTACCCCGCCATTTAGGCAGCCATACGCCGCGTTCGGAGGAAGCATGCTGGGTATTTTCGTGTTTCTATAACCCACCGAACTCTGACATGGATTACAGGATCTTTTTCGTGCGCACTTGGTCTTGTGCTTGCGTGTACACACGGGGGTGTTCGGACACCGAGGAGAGTCTGCACACAAAGTTGACTGTGAGCAATAATAAATCTCTCGCCGAACGTGGGGACGAACTCGCGCTGACAGCGGCCAACAGGACTGAGCTACATCCCCGCCCTTGTGTGAGCAGTGACCTTCACTACAGAGGAGTGTAAAACTATAAAAGGAAAAGCAGTAGACAACGCCAGTTTTGGTTAATTTGGTAAAACATAAAAACAGACTATCGTTACACAGGGCACGAATATCACATTATCATAACTGTTACAAACGCTTTTGAGTTTATTAATTTGTATACCATTATGAGACAGTATAACAAAGTTGTTAGCGTGCAATTGATTTGTTTGTATCCGGTTTATGGTGTATATTGCCAAGTTTTGTATGGGACACTGTAACACTAGTCCGAGTGCTTTTGATATTTTGCTGGCAACGTGTTATTCGTGTAGTAGGGGGGTTGAACCATTTATTCTGTACATTAGGTAACTGATACCTGATATGATGTGAAGTGCTTAGTTTACTTGATCAATAGTCGAGAGAAATACAATGCTTTACATGTTTTCCATGGACAGCGTTACACGGAACACGAAAAGCAGGCAACATAATGACAAACAGTGGTGCAAAAAAACAAATAAGAACAGAACACACTCTTGAAACACAACGGCAATTTAAATAATGCAAAACACAAACATCAAATCTTCGAAAGTCTCTCTCTTGCATTTAATAGCAAGTAAGAAATGATGTACGGTACAGGCACCCAAAATAAAGCTTATTTTACTGAGAGAAAAAACCCACACACACCTTGTCTTAATAATTTTAAGATTTCAAAGTTCAACGTTAAACACCCCCCCCCCCCCCCCCTGCAAAAAGCAAAGAAAACAATCAAAACAAAAACAAGGTATGTAAAGGAGTATAGGAAACCGGTTAAATCAGGGTCATGTTTTTTTCTTCCTTTGCAGCATGACCTCAAATAATTCAGTTTGAATACATTTGTGAATTCCCTTCAAAATTGCAGAACAAACATTTTTTCGCAGGGTGTGTACAGAAAGAAATACCAACACCTACGGCTACCAAGCAAAAATAATGCGAAACACAAACATCAAATCTTCGAAAGTCTCTCTCTTGCATTTAATAGCAAGTAAGAAATGATGTACGGTACAGGCACCTAAAATAAAGCTTATTTTACGGAGAGAAAAAAACCACACACACCTTGTCTTAATAATTTTAAGATTTCAAAGTTCAACGTTAACACCCCCCCCCCCCCAGGGTGTGTACAGATAGAAACACCAACAGCTACGGCTACCAAGCAGAAACTAAACGCACCATTGAAGGAAAGTTTTTACAATAAATAAAATCCACCCCCTTCAAGAACAGCCTGGGACAGCTTCTGCCTCAGTTCTTGACGTGTCGGGCAGACACCTGCATTCTGAGGGCACAAGTTGACACTCTGGGGAGTGGCTTTTCGGGTGTGTCCACAAACACCACGGTCAGAGGACTCTGGTACCCTCCTGGTACTGTGGACCGGCTCCCAGACATGAAAAACACGAAATCTGAGATGGTGGTTTCTCCGCACTTTCCATCTGAAACAAGACAAAAAAGAAATTCTGAAATAAAGGAAACATCATCCCGCTTTCTTAATAAGCATACAAGTACCAGGACTCAAAAGAGAGGGAATTATTGCATGCTTGTGTTCATTTGTAGAAGCGTAGAAATGTTAAGCATGCTTTGCGACACAGAATGAAATGCTATTTTGAAAGCGTAACTTTTCTTGAGACTTTTTTTGAGCTGCTTGACGTTCAGTTTGATATGTGAAGGCAAACGAGATTCATTTTCCCAAATCTTTGGAGCTTTCAGGGGTAAAACCATGTGTTTATCATTTGCTGCTTTACATATAAGTTATTCTCCTGGGTCGTTTCCCATTTTGTGACATGTATTTTCAGTCCTTAAAACATGTATTAAATGGCAACTTGAATGTATACTCTCCCAAAAAAGAAACTTGACACAGGTAAACATTGATGTTTTTCAAATATATAATATATGTTAGAGGAAAGCACCAAAATTCAGTTTGAAGTTTGTCGGTTACATTGTTGCTAACAACTAACCCATAAAAAGAACATAATTGAACCAAGACTTTACTAAGTGGTCGCCCTTTTATTGAATTGCAAAAATTCTCGTCTGCACAAAAATCATGTGCATGGAGAGTATCGAGAGTATACATATTTTCTTTAGTAATAATTTTTTTTCCAGTAATACTCCAGGTTGTTAATGATGCAGACTTGCAACAAAACAACATAGAATATATATATATTATTTTCTTGGTAGTGTTAGCAGTATTCAAATTCATGTCACAACTTCCGGTTTCCATGTTATGAAGGTGCTTTACTTTTTTTTAATTTTTTTTAATTTTTTTATTTTTTTTTTAAATTTTTTTTTTTTAACATTTTATTTCCTTTATATACACATAAACACAGCATAACATACATCATACACCGAGTTTATCAACAAAGCGTATACACACGTACATAAGGTGCTTTACTTTAAAACCTTTGTACTTTTACTGAACACTAAGACAAACAAAATGTGCAAGTATTTGTTATTCTATCTCTGCAGGCCAAGGATATTTATGAAACTAGTATTTGTGAATGAAATTAATTTGTACAGCTTAAATGTCTCAAGTTAAATTTAATAAAAAGTCTACTTTATAACATGGTTTTCCCTGGTACACAGCTCTGGAGATTAAAGCTGTGGTCTATTTATGACTTTCCTGGGCTACGAGGTTGAAAAATAGGGATACAATCATGTACAGAATTCTGTACAGCAAACGCTACCCGAAACCCCACCTATACGGCGTGTATGACCTTGAGAGCTTCAGTCAACGCTTGAATTTTTCAGGGATAACAGCCGGTTTGCTCTCTCAAGACTGATCATATTTTATCTTCAAGAGAGATCAAGGGGAAAAAATAAAAGCCCCGGCGAAGATTCGAACTCTCGACTTCGTGTCTCATGTCCTAACCACTAGGCTACTGCGCCAATTGAGAAAATGAAGGAAAAACATTGATATGAATTCATGTTATGTTATTCTTGAAGCAGCATGATTTATATCTCTATCCGCCCATTGTTCAGAAGTTTGTTTGTTTGTTTGTTTGTTTGTTTGCTTAACGCCCAGCCGACCACGAAGGGCCATATCAGGGCGGAGCTGCTTTGACATATAACGTGCGTCACACACAAGACAGAAGTCGCAGCACAGGCTTCATGGCTCACCCAGTCACATTATTCTGACACCGGACCAACCAGTCCTAGCATTAACCCCATAATGCCAGACGCCAGGCGGAGCAACCACTAGATTGCCAATTTTAAAGTCTTAGGTATGACCCGGCCGGGGTTCGAACCCACGACCTCCCGATCACGGGGCGGACGCCTTACCACTAGGCCAACCGTGCCGGTTGTTCAGAAGTGAATACATGTATAACTATTTCTTAGATGTCTGGTTTCAACTGGCTTTGGAGAGATTCAATTACTGTTCTTGTCATTTTCTTGCATGTTGTAAATAGAGATATCGCAGCTATTTGCATGGCGCGAATGTCGTGTAGCATGACGGTGTAAACATGTACTGCGATTCTGTAAAACATGTTTGCAAATAAAGGCAAATTTTAATGTCAATTTTTACGTTTTTGCAATGCATAAATGATAATTCAAGCGTAGAATGATATAAAATTATCAATTTTTTATCTTTGACAATACTGGTGTAGTGGCCTAGCGGTTAAGACATCGGCCCCGACATTTCGAGGCCCCGATGCCTTGAGTTCGAATCCCTGCCAAGTCGTTTATTTTTTCTGCTCGATCCTTCTTGACAACAAATATGCTCAGCTCTGCGAGAGCAAATCGGATGTTACCACTGCAAAATTCAAGCGTTGACTGAAGCTCTCAAGGTCATACACGCCGTATAGGTGGGGTTTCGGGTAGTGTTTGCTGTACAGAAATCTGTACATGATTTTGTCCCTATTTTTCAACCTCGTAGCCCCGGAAAGTCATAAATAGACCACAGCTTTAACCCATATCAATCAAGGTTTGTTATGAGCCAAACGGCTTTCCATATGAGATTATATACGTACCACTGCCGCCGCCACCAAATAATCATAATATACACTTTACAACGGATTACACACACACACACACACACACACAGATAACAAGGTAATCTTGAACTTTAGCGTGACGAAAATGCACCGAAAATGGTGTACGTTGTCAACCATGGGACATCATCTACACGAAAGAGTTGTCTCCCTTGTCTGGTCACACGGATAATTTCTTCTTTGATGGGTCAAATGCATTCGTACAGTTCATCATCGGAGTTCATTCCGTAACTTCAAAGGGATCTAAAATGACTTGTTATGATTACAAGTACAGGTTCTACAAATTTGGAGACTTAAATGCCTCTGAATTAAGAGCTATGAATTTAACACGCTAAAGTTCAAGATTACCGATAACACGAGCTCTCGCACCGAATTCCAATATTTTGCATCTTTGGTCAAAAACGCGTACAGGCCTCCCTTCAAGTTCAACTTCTGGATGTGGATGCCCCACTGACTCGGTGTAGATCGTCACAAGAACCGAATTCGTCTGATAAAACAATTAACTTACCCTGCTGTGCGAGCCTGGGCAACAGCGTTAATTAAAACTGCACTCGCAAACCTTCCAAAACATCAGGGACATTTGCCACCCCCGCCATCTTGAGCTGTTCAGTCTGTCAAAAGGCGGCAAAGCGAGGCTATGAAGACGCGTATAAGCTTAGTGTTTTTCATGTGGATTCCCAGTCCAAGTTTTTAAGTCGCTTAACCACGTGACTAATAACTGATTAATACAGGTGTATTTATTATTAAATACAGGTGTATTTAATTTTAAATACAGGTGTATTTATTTTTAAATACAGGTGTAATTATTTTTAAATACAGGTGTATTTATTTTTAAATACAGGTGTATTTATTATTAAATACAGGTGTATTTATTTTTAAATACAGGTGTATTTATTTTTAAATACAGGTGTATTTATCATTAATTACACCTGTATTTTATAATAAATACAGGTGTATTTAATAATAAATGCACCTGTATTTAATAATAAATACACCTGTATTTAAAAATAAATACACCTGTATTTAATAATAATTACACCTGTATTTAAAAATAAATACACCTGTAATTTATAATAAATACACCTGTATTTAATAAAAAATACACCTGTAATTAATAAAAAAAATACACCTGTAATTAATAATGATACTTATTGTATACGTTTAAGAAATAAATACAGCTGTATTTATCATTAAATACAGGTGTATTTATTTTAAATTACAGCTGTAATAGTTATGAGCCAAACGGCTTTCCATACAATCACACACACACACACACACACACACACACACACACACACACACACACACACACACACACACGCACACATAAAGGCGGTTCTTAAATGAGCCCGAAGTCGACTTCGCGAAGAGTTCACGAAGTCTTTTTACCGAAAACTCAGTGCTAAAGCTTTGTGCGGCCAGCTTCGCGAAGTATACTTCGCGTAGTGGACTTCGCCCAGTTAAGGACAGGCTTAAGGATCACACATCCAGAGAAGTCACTGACACCTATGTAAAGTAATCAATGACATCATCATCCAGAAAATAGAGGCTACGTGTGTACACTAACAGTGATTGAGTCATCCGCATACCTTTTGTTGGTATAGTTTACATCGGGCTGTTACCATCAGCTTCCTTATAGGCATGCACCCAGAGACCCAAATAACATTTCGCTTTGTCTAGCCTTGTTGAGAATGTATCGTATCTAAAAGATATCTGCGAAACTTGTCTGCTTATCAAAAACGTTACAGCAGCTTCCACAGTACAAACAAGTCGCGTAAGGCGAAAATACAATATTTAGTCAAGTAGCTGTCGAACTCACAGAATGAAACTGAACGCAATGCCATTTTTCAGCAAGACCGTATACTCGTAGCATCGTCAGTCCACCGCTCATGGCAAAAGCAGTGAAATTGACAAGAAGAGCGGGGTAGTAGTTGCGCTAAGAAGGATAGCACGCTTTTCTGTACCTCTCTTTGTTTTAACTTTCTGAGCGTGTTTTTAATCCAAACATATCATATCTATATGTTTTTGGAATCAGGAACCGACAAGGAATAAGATGAAAGTGTTTTTAAATTGATTTCAAAAATTTAATTTTGATAATAATTTTTATATATTTAATTTTCAGAGCTTGATTTTAATCCGAATATAACATATTTATATGTTTTTGGAATCAGCAAATGATGGAGAATAAGATAAACGTAAATTTGGATCGTTTGATAAATTTTTATTTTTTTTTACAATTTTCAGATTTTTAATGACCAAAGTCATTAATTAATTTTTAAGCCACCAAGCTGAAATGCAATACCGAAGTCCGGGCTTCGTCGAAGATTACTTGACCAAAATTTCAACCAATTTGGTTGAAAAATGAGGGCGTGACAGTGCCGCCTCAACTTTCACGAAAAGCCGGATATGACGTCATCAAAGACATTTATCAAAAAAATGAAAAAAACGTTCGGGGATTTCATACCCAGGAACTCTCATGTCAAATTTCATAAAGATCGGTCCAGTAGTTTAGTCTGAATCGCTCTACACACACACACACACACACACACACAGACACACGCACATACACCACGACCCTCGTTTCGATTCCCCCTCAATGTTAAAATATTTAGTCAAAACTTGACTAAATATAAAAAGGGAATGACAGTGTCGAAGAAACACGAGCTTTTAAAGCATCATTTCTCTCACATCAAAGTAACCTTACAGTGTTAGTAACGGCGCATTACTCACAACATAGAAGGGATAACAGAAAAGGGAAATAATCGTTAATCACTTCCGACGCTGAAAGCTTACAATGAAAATTGTATCGACAAAGCCAAGGGTTGAACTTCTCTAACCAAGTCCCGTTCGATCGCTGTCTCGGCCAGATCGGACTCAGTTTGAGACTGAAGGTTTCCATTGAGATTCAGGGAGTCTAAAGGATTTGCACGAAGAAATGTGAAATCCATTTATCTGGGCAAAGAAAAGGCAACACGGAGGCCGATACCTACCAGACTATGTTTAAACCACAACGTACATATTAAAGTTGATTTCCAAAGCGGCGTTGGAGGGGAGGGGGGGGGGGTAGGGGGAGTCTGGAAAATAATATTGGGAGTGCAGTATAATAATAATAATAATCGACATTTGTTATAGCGCATAAACATATATATGCTCAATGCGCTTTACATATTAATGGAAAAGAAACACTCCCGTGTCCAACAACATACATTTATCGATCGAAGATACTAAATGTGGAAGAGAGAGATTGTGTATGTATTGTTCTGGGGGAAAAAAACTCACCCAACAACAACATACATTTCTCGATCGAAGATACTTTAATGTGGAAGAGAGAGTGTGTACGTATGTATTACTTTCGTGGAAAAACTACTCAAAATGTTGTTTTACTTGGAAAACTAACGGCTATTATATTATTTTTGATTCATTCAGTACTTTGTTTTACCGACCTTACCTGCTTTGCGGGATGCGGAAGTGCGGCTTTACAAATAGGTGGTAAATGCTAATTGTCAGCTTGAATATTTTAGGTTTGTATGACTCATCTATCTGTAATCTTGTGACAAACATTTTAAGAAAGGAAGGAAAAGATAAAGACAGGAAGAAAACAAGAAACAAAGAATAAAAGAAAGAAAGAAAAAAAAGAAAAGAAACAAAGAAAAGAAAGAAAGAAAGAAAGAAAGAAAGAAGGGGGGAAAAGAACAGCCTTGTTGGATATCGAGTGGTTCAAGCGATAATTTACACACAGTGGGCAGGATGCGGGAGGGGGGGGGGCGGCATTATTATTTTTAGTGAAATAGCTCTCTATGTCAACTTCATAAAAGCACAAAATGTGCTGTGTCTCCGGCAGGAAGTCCGGCTTTTTGCAAAACTCATAGCGCAGTCAGATATCAACATACATCAAAAGCGTTGAAAAACAAAGAACGCCGGATTCGCAATACTTTACAATGGAAAAACGCAAACACGCAGTTCTAAGCGCACATAAAAGCACTCACATTAAGACACGTAAGGCAGCTCTTTACACCTCTGTGAGGAGGAAACGGGTTGCCTGTGTCAACACCGACACCTCACACACGTCAAGTTGTCAAGACAAACATCTTCATCGCCTTACTCACCATGTTTAGACATTACGTGTGATGCTTGGACAACTTTGAAACAAACGGGTGGAACACGTCAAAACATTAAGCGTGCTTTATTTTGAAAACCAAAGGAACAATCGGTTTTTGCTAAAAATTAAAAATAAATTACTATACAGCACTTTGGGGAAACCGAAGATTAAAACACTGCAAGGGAATATAGGTCCAAACAAGGGGTATTGAGGATAAAGTTCGGTATAGGCAATATAATGTGCCACACAGTGGTGTCGTTTGGCGTCGGCTGTCGGCGAAATGCTGAACATGTATTTCAAATAGCAAAAGACGTTGCTGTCAATTGTGCAGAATAGACGATGTTCGGAATTAACTCTGTTCGGTTTGTATGGGTTTTGAAAGAGTGAATACTCTTGCGTTTATTGAGGCAGACTTTCCCACGTGACATTTAAGGCCAGTCACTAAGCAAGGGTGTGTGTCTCCAAACGCGGACAAGGAGCATGTAAGTTATCACTCTTTTACATCCCATACAATCCCGACAAAGTTATTTACGGATTTCGTCTATTGTGGAACTTTTCCACGGTCGGGAAAGATGACACAAAGAACAACGGTCTAAAACTTTCGAAAATTGCCGACGTTTTTTTTAACAATTTTGGTCTTCTACCGATCCGGACTGAATGTGTAGCGCCAGCGAGCGCCAAGAAGAAGAAGAAGAACAATTTTGGCGATGGAACAATAAAGTAATGAAAATTGGAGTTAAAGGCACAGTAAGCCTCCCGTAAACCATCACAGAGCTCCCCGAGCGTCAACATACAGTACACGCATACTTCCATTTGAACGCTCACCGAACGGGAACATCCTGGCTGCTTTCTGTCGAGCGTGAGAAATTTTCGAACAATTTATTTTCGTGGACTTGCTCCTCTACAACAATGGCGCCTCGTTTTGGTGCTGGACGGCTGTTATGAATATTCAATACCGGAAATCACGCCCGGACAGTAAGCCTCCTGTAAACCATCACAGATACTGTCAGGCTTTTACACACAGTACAAACACCCTTCCATTTGAACGCTCATCAAACGGGAACATCCTAGGTGCCCTACGTAAAGAGCGAGCAATTTTTAAAGAATTAATTTTGCAGATTGTCTCTAACACTTTTTGGACCCATCCTGAACTCAGGTCAAAAATGAGTTACTTCCCTTCGGATCTCATTCTATCGATGTAAACTGGTGATAGCCGTGGATCGATGATTATCAAAATGTTTTTGGACCGTGGTGCGTTTTTGCGCTAGACCTAACTTTTAAAATCTAAATAATAAATTGACAGCTTGTTACACAAACATTCTTTAATCATAAAAGAATTCTTTTTTCATCAAGACAAGATCAGTACAATTCGAAGTTGTGAAAGTTTGAAAAAAGAAAAGCCCGGAAGCAGGGTCACGCAAGGGTCGTAGCAGACGACGGTTTATGCATATCGCCATTCCTCTCAACAGTCAAAAGCCATCGCTAGAGTTCTTGTGAACCACAGCCGTTTGTTTCGTGCATAAAAACGTGCTATTGTAGATAAGCTCACATCGAGTCGCATTCAAATGACTAACTGACAACAACATTGTGAAAAAGGGAAACTGGATCACACGGGTTCACGATGGCTCAGGGGTAAGATAAACCACCCAAAAATAAATTCTTTGAAAATTGTTCGCTCTTTACGGAAGGCACCTAGGATGTTCTCAATCGGTGAGTGTTTAAATGAAAGGATGTTTGTATTGTGTGTAAAAGCCTGACCGTATCTGTGATGGTTTACGGGAGGCTTACTGTGCCTTTAAAATAATGAAGTTTTCAAATCCTGTTGGTTGATATTGTTGGGATGATACTGATTATTTTATCGGCAAATTTGCCGAAATGGCCATAAAGTATTGGCAATTATGACCCTTTCTAGCAACGCCTTCCTACCACTGTGAGAAAAGTTTACAGTGCGTATGAAGTATTGACGGCCGGTATAGCTTTCGGTGATTTAAAAGAAGTTAGGGTTAGGGCTAACCCTAAGCCAAGCTAATCACCGCCCAAACACAAACAAAAAAGGAGGGATTCGTCATTCTGCCGCACACATAAACCATTGGCCTTACACATAAACCATTGGCCTTACACATAAACCATTGGCTTTGCACATAAACCATTGGCCTTACACATAAACCATTGGCCTTACACATAAACCATTGGCCTTACACGTAAACCATTGGCCTTACACATAAACCATTGGCCTTACACGTAAACCATTGGCCTTACACATAAACCATTGGCCTTACACATAAACCATTGGCCTTACACATAAACCATTGGCCTTACACATAAACCATTGGCCTTACACATAAACCATTGGCCTTACACATAAACCATTGGCCTTACACATAAACCATTGGCCTTACAAGTATACGACACCGATACATAAGCAGGACATGACATAACCAAGCAATGCGCGGCCGTGGACAGCAGTGACCTTACATGTAGCGAGTTCACTGTGGGTGTGACTTAGTCACCAAGATCCAATCGACTTTCCAGTATACTTCTCCAAATTTCCTCGGACGTGAATCCGGAGTGACAAAACTTTCCCTGAACATCAATATTTGCATTGCCTACTACTCTTCTCGGGATGTTTTTCTTGTCCTTTTTTCGTCTTTGAACAGACAGAAGGGGTGGGTATGGTGATGCGATCAAAGATCGAATTACGTTTTGGTTTGTTGACTAGGTGTCGTATCACTTTCACGTTGTACACACAACGCGGCGGACGATGAAGTGAACGACAAAAGCATACACTCCTTCCCTGTCAACAGTTCGGCCAACCATTCGGATCAGACCACCCCTCCACTTGGTCACATACCAAATCTCAATATCCCATGTGCTTTCTGTGAACAGTGAGACTTTTTTGAACAATTAATTTCATGGGTTGCTTTTAAAACAAATAATTCGTGAAACAAAATCCAACTCACACCAGCCAATAATCAGGGCGTTGATTTTTGGCACGTGACTAAGTGGAGGGACGGTCCTATCCCATATAAAAGCCTAGCCAGAACAAAAACGGTGAGCCGAATTGTTTACACATTGACATTTATAAGTATTCATCGGCAGCCAGTTGTTTGCGACAGAAGCTGTATCGTGTATGTCTCATCTAACGCGACATTTTCATCGACTGAAAACACAAAAACTGTAAAGTGTACCTCTTCCCTAGGACTCTCTTATTTGTGTTGAAAAAAACAAAAGCTGTAACGTGTGCTTATTCCCTAAGCTGTTCTCATCTGTTGAAAATAATATTGACACAGGGGAATTCCAGGCCGTGTCGGGTTTCACGTGCCAGGGACAAAAAGACGGAACGTTTCATCAAACAGGACCTCGGGACAGAAAGGTCGACCTTGTGACGCACAGTATGTGACCTTGGGAAGGATGCGGATTGGCGCCTGTCAGCGAGGGTGGACGTGCAACTGATGCAGTGTCAAAGAGAAACCGTGAAACCTTGTCTCTTTCTCAGTCTCCACCACCCCCCCCCCCCCCTC
The DNA here is from genome assembly GCF_037325665.1 of Littorina saxatilis. Taxonomy (NCBI): domain Eukaryota; kingdom Metazoa; phylum Mollusca; class Gastropoda; order Littorinimorpha; family Littorinidae; genus Littorina; species Littorina saxatilis. Next base: position 42,792,712 of record NC_090256.1, read on the forward strand.
CCACCCCACCCCACCCCCACCACCGCCCGTTTCTGTTTGAAGGGAAAGAACGTCTTTTGACGTAAGGGTGATACATGAGTTTATTTTGATGTCCATTTTTTGTACATGCAGTAAAGTTTTGATTTTCTTTCTTTTTGTATGTTTTTTTTTCTTTTTTCTTCATTTTGTGTGTGCTACATTTAGTCAAGTTTTGATTAATTGTTTTCAGATAGCCTAGGAATCAAGACGAAGGTGGTGACGTGTGTGTCTGCGTGGGGGGAGGGGGGTGTTTCTTTGTGCGTCTGTGTCTGTGTGTGTGTGTGAGCATGCGTGTTCATGTTTGCGTGAAAACGAGTTATATCTGTGCCAGTCTCAATCGATGGAATATTCACTTTGAATTCAAATCAAGATATATAAAACCTTGAAAAACTCAGTTCTGGTAAGGACATGCCAAAACCGCTACGGTGGACCCCCCCCCCCCCCACCCCTTCTAAGACCCCCCACATTTAAGACTGCCTCCATTTTAAGACCTTATTTTTTCCGATTTTCTGTTAATATACCTCCATTTTCATGAGACTCCCTCTTTTTCAAGCCCTGATGTTTTCAGATTTGTGGAGGTCGTAATTATAAAAAGGGTGTTCCAGTGTACCCAGTCAGTCAGTGTGGATCCAGGAATTGCTGTTCCTTCCATCGCTTGACGCCGCATTAAAGTCTTCACCGTGATGTAGTTTTTGTTTGTTTGTTTGTTTGCTTAACGCCCAGCCGACCACGAAGGGCCATATCAGGGCGGTGCTGCTTTGACATATAACGTGCGCCACACACAAGACAGAAGTCGCAGCACAGGCTTCATGTCTCACCCAGTCACATTATTCTGACACCGGACCAACCAGTCCTAGCACTAACCCCATAATGCCAGACGCCAGGCGGAGCAGCCACTAGATTGCCAATTTTAAAGTCTTAGGTATGACCCGGCCAGGGTTCGAACCCACGACCTCCCGATCACTGGGCGGGACGCCTTACCACTAGGCCAACCGTGCCGGTCCGTGATGTAGTGGTCGACTAGATTGAAAAGATTTTCGCGAACACACAAAAATCCAAAAACAGATATATTACTGACGTTCCAAAAGTTAGATTAAAAAAACCAGGAATGGTAGGTTATCGGAATGTTAAATATTTAATTATTGTAACTGTAACGTTTTGTTTTGTCAATAATTAAGCGTTCCAAAACCCAACAATTTTTTTTTTATCGCGACCACACTAAGGGGGAGAAAAAAAAGTCGAAATCGGATGTGGTCATTCGGTTGATTTGTTTAAACAAAATGTTATTCATACTAACATGTCAACACAACACCTTGCTTACAAAGTGAAAGGAGCACAACAAGTTGAACACTTAAGTAATGTTTTATGGCGGGATATGCTTCACAAAGTGTGAATTCAAATCGTCTTAAATACCAGTACCGTATTATCAATATCATTTAAAATCAAGAAGACACTGACGGAGGAAAAGAGGATTACCTGTCGCCTCTCCGTTATATTCGATGTATAAGTAGAATTAAGTAGAATAACAGCTGACCAGCCTAGAATCGTTCTCTTTAATCAAAAGATTCACAGGTGATTACTTTAAACAATTTCCTGGAACTAGAAATAAGAAACATAACTGATTCGCCAAACCACGCAAGGTGGATGGATGTCTACTCTTATAATAATAATAATAATGGAAACTTATAGAGCGCTTACCTAGAAGCTCTAAGCGCTTTACAATGACATTGCTATACACATGTACAAAACTAAAATATAAAATATAATGTCCATGGAAAAGTCTCGCAGGTACAAATTTCCGGTGACGTTCAGTTTGCGGACTAAATTGAATTTCAACCTGTTTACTGTCGGCGAGTCGGCTCTGGCGACTGTTCTGCATTAAAT
>NC_090256.1:42797113-42808754 GCF_037325665.1 Littorina saxatilis
TGTAAACACAGTCTGGGGTCGGTGAAAAAAATAGGATTGGTTGATTTGCCGTAACACAATTTTTGTTCTTTCTTTTTCTTGTTTTTTTCTCTTTATATTCTCTTCTTTTTCTATGTCTCCAATTACTGAGGGTACCAGGTCGTGAGCAATGAAGGTGCGAGGAGACTTACTTACTGTAACGTATGTACTCTCCGAAACAAATTCGGGTAAACTCAATTTTGTCACGCCTTCCTGTTTGTGACAAAATGAAGCACCGCCCATCCGCCCCGAGGTTCGGGTTTGACTTAATTTATCAGTGAAAACAGTTCTTAAAGGCCCACTCCGCCTCCTGAAAACAGTTCGCCTCACCATCTTAGATCTGGAAAGGCTTTTACATGGGATAATACCTTCACTCCACTTGGTCACATACCAAAAATAATCAGCCTGGGTGTTCTCTGAGCACAGTGGTATTTGTTTCCAAGAGGATTCATTTTGTTAAAGGTTCTGGAGCCTTCAAATTCATCAAATTATTCCAAGTGGGCCTTTAAGTGATGACGACCAAAAAAAAATCTACCTCAGCGTGACTTGCCAATATTATTTTTCATGTGGGTTCTGCGAAACATAGAAATAATTAAGAAGAGGAAGAACAAGAACTAGAACTCGAAAACTGTATTACGGAAGTATATTAGCATTAGGTCCATACGGTCTTTTCTTACAGCTAGTCCCTACTGCAAGAATAAGAACAAGAAGAAGAAACCTAAGGGGACAAATACACGGAGCGGTTTTGTTGCATGGAAATAGAAAGAAGGAAAGGAAGAAATAAACAAAGAAAGGAAGGAAGGAAGGAAGGCAGGAAGGAAGGAAGGAAGGAAGAAAGGAAGGAAGGAAGGAAGGAAGGAAGAAAGAAAGACAGAAGGAAAGAGAGAAAAAAGAGGTCAAAATGCACAATCATTTTCGAAGCCTTTCTGTGCGCTTATGCAGAAACATTTGTGTTCAACATCGCGCAACCCTATTCCACACTCCATTCTGAACACTTTTTGTGTCATTCAGCAAATGTTTGAAAAACGACACCGTCTCATTTTGCTCGAAGGTTGCAAGTCTAGGCTACTTCTCAAAAGAAGAAAATAAAAACACAAAAAACACCCTGATTTGTTTTAGTCACGTCAGTTTGCAAAACGTAAATAGGGTCAGGTTAGTTTACATCACGATGCGGGTAATAATTATGGTCTCTGCAATGGCACAAATGTTACTCGAGAAATTTGGCTGAATATTTCATTTTACAGAGAGAGGGGGCGTGATTTGGAGAGAAGGAGAAAAAAAAGAGAGAGAGAGATATAGAAACAAAAACAGACAGACAGACAGACAGACAGACAGACAGACAGAAAGAGGAACAGAGACAAAGAACGGTTCAGAGAGAGAGACAGACTGAATTAAAGAGAGAGAGAGAGAGAGAGTGTGTGAAAGAGAGATAGAGAGACGGAGAGAGTGAGAGAGAAAGAGAGACAGAGAGACATGGACAAAGAGAGAGAGAGAGAGAGAGAGAGAGAGAAAAAGAGAGAGAAAAAGAGCAAGAGAGAGAGAAAGAGAGACAGACTGACAGCATTAAAGAGAGAGAGTGATAAAGAGAGAGAATGAAAGACGGAGAGAGTGAGACAGAGAAAGAGAGACAGAGAGACATGGATAGAAAGAGAGAGAGACAAAGACAGAGAGACAGAGACAGAGAGACAGAGACAGAGACAGAAAGAGTACATCCTCTTCCGCCCACTTTCTTTCCATCAGTTTATTATTCAAATTATACTGTGTCGGTGTTGCGAAGCTCCAGAGGCCTTGAGTGGAAGTTGTCAAAAAAGTTGTGTGTGCGTGTGTGCGAGTGTGTGTGTGTGTGTACTAGCGTGTGTGTGTGTGTGTGTGTGTGTGTGTGTGTGTGTGATAGTGTGTGTGTGTGTGTGATAGTGTGATAGTGTGTGTGTGTGCTATTGTGTGTGTGTGTGCTTGTGTGTGTGTGTGTGTGGGTGTGGGTGTGGGTATGTGCAGGTGTGTGTGTGTTTCTGTTTGGGTCTCTCTCTCTCTCTCTCTCTCTCTCTCTCTCTCTCTCTCTCTCTCTCTCTCTCTCTCTCCCCCTCCCTCTCTCTCTATCTCTCTCTTTCTCTCTCTTTCTCTCTTGATCATGTGTTTACCCTTTACGCTTGCGTCCAGAAACAATTTTCACAAAAGGCCAAACTGTATGTTGCCTACATAGATTTTTGTAAGGCTTACGATAGCATTAAGCGCCCCGTGCTCTGGTCAGTGCTTTTTCGATTAGGCATACAAGGCAATATATTTAAAGGTGTTAAAGAGCATGTATGAAAATGTGAAAGCATGCGTGCGGTGCGGAAACGAATACACTGATTTTTTTTAATGTATGCAAGGCCTTAAACAAGGTTGTGTAGCCTCACCGACAATTTTCTCGTTTCTGATCAACGAACAGGCGCAGGATGTCATACAACGAGGCAGACATGGGATACGTTTATCTCCGTCTGAGTTAAAACTGTTTGTAATGCTTTTTGCTGACGACATTGCGCTGTTATCCAGCACTGTAGTAGGCCTACAAAACCAGCTAAATGTCCTGCGCTGCTCTGCAGATAAACTGGGTACGCACCAAACCAAACAACAAGAAACTGTCCTCTCTGTACAGCTGATAAAGAAGATGAACACCATGTTGTATTTGTATGTCCTTTTTATCAAGACCTTCGAGCAAAGTATTTGAAAATCTCGAACTCTAAGACGCTGCAACAACAACTTGTGTATTTCTGTGGCAGTAATGAGGATAATGTGATGAACAGCTTCAGCAGATTTGTGTTCTTCATGTTACAGAAGAGACGAACCCTTATAAATCAGGTTCAGTGACATGTCATCAGGGTCTTAATGTATTTGTTGAATTTTATGCGTGACTATAATTAAAAACTGTGCAGATACTATTGCTGTTATTTTAACCACTATTGTAAGGGGCTGTTGCCTTAGACAATTAAAGATTTGTTCTTGTTCTTGTTCTTGTTCTTGTTCTCTCTCTCTCTCTCTCTCTCTCTCTCTCTCTCTCTCTCTCTCTCTCTCTAACTCAGTTTTACGCATATCAGATACACACAGCTACCCACTCACCTTCTCACACACACACACACACACACACACACACACACACACACACACACACACACACACACACACTTTAAGACTGGGAGATAAACACTGAGCCTGCTGACAATTATGTGCCGCAACCACCGGTACAAATGAGAATCTGCTTGGAATCCCTAGACAACTTGAAGGATCTAGTTACCACTGTCGGCAGGTTTCACGGTAATCAGACTCTTTGATGTGTGTAAACTTTGCCTTCAAATTACTTGCTTACTGTGTTGATTTTCATCATTTTTTCTGCTTGGCATGAGTAAGTATGGTATTTGCAATACAAAAAAATAAATAAAAGCTAAAATGTTTGTGTTTGAGCAATTATTTGAGCGCGTTTTTCGAAGCGAACGTGTGAATCCTGACAGACACCATTTCCTTCTGTCACATGACCCCATCTCAAAGTGTGATTCAACAGACACGAAAATAACACACAAAACTTATGATAATGGGGTTATTAATTCAATTAATACACAAGGTTAGTCTCTGACTAGAGAAAATAGGGAAACAATATCAAATGGGAGCATAAAACCGTTTCTGGAAAAAAATTTCAATCACCACCGAAAGTGTCTGTCAGTAAAAAAACCACGTGCTTTGTTTGCAAAGCAAAGCCTAATTTTACACATCGCGTGCTTTTGTCTGTTATTCTTGCTTGTGAACATCATTTTATTGATGTTCTTCACTGGAAAGCAGGTGTATCATCAACAGTATCACAAAATCGCAAAGAATGAACATTTTTGTTGTGATCCGACCGGTGTCTGTAGACTGAATCACACGTTCGGCAAACTTCGTTTTTAACGGAAATAACCGAGCCTTTAATCGGAAACGACGTTTCAACCGCTTCATATCGTCTGCAGGAAGAAAAAGAGCAATGCGATACCCAGTGAGTAAAACATTTAATCGTTTTTAGTGCCTTTTGATCAAGTTTTGTTGCGTCTGTCAGCAACGTTCGTCAACCCAACGTTCGGCACAGCGACGCACGCATACGGATTTGCAGCGTTTGCATTCGGAAAGTGAGGGATTTGTGAGTTCGTTTGCATAATTTCAATCGCTAGTAGGTTTTCCCTTCGTCTCCCATTCTTGTGTGTACATGTTATTGGCATTTCATTGTGTAAATTGAAAGTTTGTGAGTAACAGTAGTAAAATCTGTCGAACGTTGGCAACGCTGACAGACGGAAATATCGAACGTTGCCTTCAATGACAGACTGGCTTGGCGATCGTACTTTCGATTCGTAGGAACACAATATATAGAGACAACAATGTGCGCTCGTTACCACAACGGTCATGAACCGGTGTAACACAAAATTTTTACTCCACGAAAAATTGACTCGGACGGAGTAAACTTCCAGTAAAAATCTTGTACGAAAAAAGAACTCACAAGGAACTAAATTTTTACTCCCCAAATATTTACTCCCAGTAAACATCTCGTACGAGAAACTTAGGGCCTACTCCTTCGTTTATAATTCGCGCAATATCCCATTTACGTGCAATCCCGTTTTGCCGCCGTCCCATTTTGGCGACATTTAACAAGCCAAGCGTCATTTTACTACCGCATCCCATTTTGGCGCAATCCCGTTTCGCCGCTATCCCATTTTTTTGAATTTTTTTTTTCTTTTTACATTTAGTCAAGTTTTGACTAAATGTTTAACATAGAGGGGGAATCGAGACGAGGGTCGTGGTGTATGTGTGTCTGTGTGTGTGTGTGTGTGTGTGTGTGTGTGTGTGTGTGTGTGTGTGTGTGCGTGTGTGTGTGTAGAGCGATTGAGAGTAAACTACTGGACCGATCTTTATGAAATTTGACATGAGAGTTACTGGGTATGATATCCCCGGACGTTTTTTTCAGTTTTTCGATAAATGTCTTTCATGACGTCATATCTGGCTTTTTTTTAAAAGTTGAGGCGGCACTGTCACACCCTCATTTTTCAATCAAATTGATTGAAATTTTGGCCAAGCAATCTTCGACAAAGGCCGGACTTTGGTATTGCATTTCAGCTTGGTGGCGTAAATATTAGTTTATGACTTTGGTCATTAAAAATCTGAAAATTGTAATTAAAATTATTTTTTTATAAAACGATCTAAATGTACGTTCATCTTATTCTTCATCATTTTCTGATTCCAAAAACATATAAATATGTTATATTCGGATTAAAAACAAGGTCTGAAAATTAAAAATATAACAATTATTATCAAAATCAATGGACGTCTACCCACAACACGCCACTGGATGCCGCGTGGTGCCAGTCGTGAAAACCAGGTTCTTTGTCCCACAGTGAGACATTCAAGTTGGGGACTTTGTGACCGCTGACTTTGTCAGCATGGATGGAAAGGTGGAGAGATACAGGGCGGTGATCATCCCCAAGTCAACCCATTTCCCCGATGGGCCAGATCGAGAGGAGATCTGTGTGAAGTGTTTGCGCGCAAAAGACAATGGGAGATACTATGTCTTTCCTAATGTTGATGACATTTCATGCTTGCCAATGGCTCAGATAAAAAAAAATCCCACCAACGAACCATGAACAACAGGGGGGATTACTATTTTGACATGTGACCAAGTCTCATTTGAGCGTTCACAGTGTTACCTGAGAATAGCACACCCCCTTGAATTGGGACCAAAGAAAAAGCGTTGTATATATGCATTTTTGAATGCTTTTCTAAAGTCATAAGTTCATTTGTGAAAAAAATAAATTTTTAGGGATTGTTTTGCTGAATGCATGCAGTTAAGAAATTGACCCCGTTTTCAAATTTAGGGGGTAGGGTTGCCCCATAGCCCACGTATGTCTGTGTGACTGTGTCAAATATCAATCTACTTTGCGTACAAACTGTATAGATGTTTGTTTTTCGATTTTAGAATGATTTCTTAAGCTGGTTAGAACTTCTGAGGTCTACAGGAAACGATAAAGATAAAAAATGTACAAAATATAAGTAGCGTCCTTTATCTTACCATTGTTCTGATCAATACTGTCCCTTTATTTGCAAGTTAACCGTTTTTATTAATGTGTTCAAGGAGTATGTTAAAAATTATTATCAATGGTTGCTTTAAACAGCACCTTTGGGCAGTTATTATGCACTGAAGTTGTAAAAGCATGTTTTGGGGGTTTTAGGATATAGCGTCTTGGAACGCCAATCATCTTGGAAATACGAATGTTCATATAATTTTTTTTTACTGTTTTGGATAGATAAAAAGTTGAACTCTTGGTGCAAACTGTTTTTTGGCCCCTGTTTGACTATTTATTATTTTGGAATATTGTGTGTGAGAGGGAAACTGCAATCCTCAATATCATGAAACGTGCCTGTCCCAAGTTTCACCGAGACAAAGAAAATATATATCTTTAATGCGGTAGTGTTGTTAAACGTTTTCGTGCTTGATTGATTTTCTGTTATTTTCGTTTGGGTGTTCGTTTTGTTTTGTTTTTCTTTATTCTTTGTTTTACTGTTTTACTGTTTTACTGTTTTACTGTTTTACTGTTTTACTGTTTTACTGTTTTACTGTTTTACTGTTTTACTGTTTTACTGTTTTACTGTTTTACTGTTTTACTGTTTTACTGTTTTACTGTTTTACTGTTTTACTGTTTTACTGTTTTACTGTTTTACTGTTTTACTGTTTTACTGTTTTACTGTTTTACTGTTTTACTGTTTTACTGTTTTACTGTTTTACTGTTTTACTGTTTTACTGTTTTACTGTTTTACTGTTTTACTGTTTTACTGTTTTACTGTTGTTTGTTGTTTGTTGTTTGTTGTTTGTTGTTTGTTGTTTGTTGTTTGTTGTTTGTTGTTTGTTGTTTGTTGTTTGTTGTTTGTTGTTTGTTGTTTGTTGTTTGTTGTTTGTTGTTTGTTGTTTGTTGTTTGTTGTTTGTTGTTTGTTGTTTGTTGTTTGTTGTTTGTTGTTTGTTGTTTGTTGTTTGTTGTTGTTAATGTGTAGTACCTTTGTTGTTTGGGAGGAGAGAGGATACACGAAAGAAGAAGAAGGAGAGAGAGAGAGAGAGAGAGAGAGAGAGAGAGAGAGAGAGAGAGAGAGAGAGAGAGAGAGAGAGAGAGAGAGAGAGAGAGAGAGAGAGTGATGGAGAGGTTATAACCACACACGTTCCATTGTCCTTATTTGACAGCAATCGAGTTGATATATTAAAATGCCGCTTTCACTGAAGAAATAACTATTTTTTTCTCCCTCCTTTCATTTGTTTTCTTCTTGATTTGTGCAATAGACGCTGAAAAATAAAACAGAAACTTCAACGTCATCACAGAATAAAAGAAAAGACAACCTATTCCTTGAATGCTTTCTGTTTGACGGTGGTGACCATGTCCTTAAAAATCTATTTGCAAGGAAATGTCGGTTTATCAGGGAGCACAGCTGGCTATTTGCAATCCATTTCATCACACCAGTACAACGAATGGGGTCGTTTAACTAGTCAGAAGAAACCGTGCTATTTCAGACAGAAAAATAACACCCAAAGGAGAAAGAAAACGAATGATACATGTTTTATATGTCCGTGTGTTTTGTCCTAATGTTGTGAATGTCTTGTCTGATTGTCTTCTTCTTCTTCAGCGTTCCAGAAATTCTGGTGACCTATTTTGCTTGTTTGCCCATTTGGGTTCCCCACACTATACTCTGAGAGCATAGTCAGCTTCACTCCGCTTTCGTTGGGTAGGCATGCTGGGTATGTTCGTGTTTCCATAACCCACCGAACTCCGACATGGATTACAGGATCTTTTCCGTGCGCACTTGGCCTTGTGCTTGCGTGTACACACGACGGGGGTTAAGTCACTAGCAGGTCTGCACATAAGTTGACCTGGGAGATCGGATAAATCTCCACTCTTAACCCACCGTGCGGCAGCGACCGGGATTCGAACTCACGGCATCCCGATTAGGAGGTCGACGTCTTACCACTGCGCCACTTCGTCCGTCGCGTCTGATTGTCATTTACATCATTAAAAAAAATGTGAGAATATATATAAATGTGTGTGATTGATTCAACGCCTCACAATGATGTACTTGGCAAAAACAAAACAAACGAATGAAGAAATCATTCCCCTGGGAGTTGAAACCCTCACTACTTTAGCGGCGATGATGTATGTAAGAGTGTGACACCGCCTTCAGGTTTTTTTTCGCAAAAGGAGTTCATCAAAGGAGTGGAATTGATAGTCTGTTGTTTTCATCAGTAGAGTCGATGAGAGTCAGTGGTCTATATAATCGCACGACAATGCCTTGAGCTAAAATGAAAAAAGAACAGAAAAAACACACACAAGAGATGTGAGTTATGATAGACAAAACAGAACAATGATTAGTACGTGGACCTTCTGGTCTTTAATAATGAGACAGTGAACGGGGAAAGCCCAGGTTAAGACACACTCTTTCTCGTTCTCTCTCAATCTACGCGTCGCACGAGCAGGTCGATAGAAGAGTGGCGACAGGGCGCGCTAATAAGGTCAGAAGGCGTGTCCTTAAACTTCGTTACGTCGGCCACGATTTCGCGGGGGCGAGAGGCTACCTTTTAGCTTGTGTCCATTTTTGGTCCCAGCTTTCACCGCGTGCACACCATGTCAGATCTGGCCTGACTGTTACATGAGATAAAACCATCCCCCCGCTTGGACACACACCAAAACGCAACAACCTGACTGCTTAGAGATTATTATTTTTTTCTCCCTTTTTCCGAAAAGAATTATTAAAAAGCCACCAGTGAAATGAATTCTAAAAACAATGTCCATTGTGCACAAAGAAAACCCAGGTTGTGTCTGCTAGGTATACGTAGGGTGTTCTGGAAGTCCTTAGACTCCAAGCTCCTGGCAATGCCTCATGATATTTACAATGACGTATGCATACTGCAATCTTTCATTGGTGATTACACACATTTTCATGTATCTTGAAGTTTCCTCTGCAAAGAAAACAGCTCTCAAAGAACGCTACCAGGATAAGCTGTACGGCACGGCGGCGTCCCTGCAGATGACCACTCCATTTCTCAATTGGACTGGTCTCCACGTGTAGCGGCAAGAAGAAGAAGAAGAAAGAACGCTACCCGTCCATGTTTACTTGCCTGTCATGGAGCTCAAAAAAGGGAGTTTACAGCAATGATGTATAAACATCTCTGAAATGATTGTTATGTTTCTCACACCTACTGTATATTGTGGGAATTTTGGGGGAAGAACTCTTCTTCCAAAACGATTACTTACAACTGGTACAATAAATTTAAATCGGGTAGACACGTCTTCAAAGATGACACCCGCCTAGACCGACAGTTGAATGCTGTTACTGCAAAAAATGTTGCTGCCGTTGAAAAGTTGAAGAGGTATGATGCACGAATCACACACATGGAGGTAAAGGACACATAGATAATTGAATCGGCACCCATCGATGTGATCTGACATAAGCCTTTACGGGTACACAAGCGTTGCAGACAGTGGGTGCCCGTGATCTTTCTGGTGTACAAAAGGGGGTATGTCTCGAAATATGCATTCAAATATTCTCCAATTGTCACTACAGAGAGTGTAAGGATTTTGTGAAGGTTGTCACAGGCGATGGGGACTTGGGTCTATCAATCTGACCCCGGGCAACACATCAATCAGCCGTTTGGATGTTCCTAAACGGCTCCACCCCTATAAACTATTGGTGATCTCAGAACACTGGCAAGAAGAAGGTGATCCAATTTGTTTGAAAATAAGGACAAATCGCCACAATTCTGAAAGGGGAGCAGCGTACGGTTACCTTAGAGCAGTACATGTATCATTGCCTGCCCGTGGTGTTTAAAGCTTGGCGCCAAACACGGGTACTTGAGGGTTGATGCTACTCCATTGCAATGTCCAGTTTTACACAGCTTCCAAATCAGATTAGGATGTTTGCCTGATGTTCCGTTCACTATATTTTCCTGAATTGGCCCCTTTCGACGTTTTCCTGTTTTTACATTTAAAGAAAAAGCTCCGAGGAAACCGTTACGAGAGCCCTGATGCTGCTGTCCGAGAGTAAACGAGGGTCATTGAGGGTATCGGCAAAAACGCTCGCGCCGACATGTTTGAAAGGTATTTCAACAGAATGTTAAAGTGTGTCGCAGCTCAGGAAGGATCCTTCAAGAAAACGGTGGTCAAATTAACGGTGAGCTGTACGCTAATATGAGATTCTAAGGACTTCCAGAACAGCCCTCGTATCATATGGTCATACACCCCATGTAAAAACCTGGTCAGACATGAGACGGTCAGCCGATCTGTTTTCACGGGAAGGAGTGTGACTTTCAGCGTAGTATCCTCAATCTCAAAATGACGAGAGTGAAACCGAAAATCTATCTGTTTTGGATGAAGCCGTTTTCATCATGCAGATATCCTTTGTTGTAATGAACATTTTTTTGATAAACATAGATACTTTTAAGTGTGTGAAAGGGAAGGTTGCCTGAAAGAATGAAGAAGACTGCGTGATGAGTCATCGTTCCTGTGTCAGCAAAAAAGGGAGATAATTCCTAGGAGTACAGTACAGTATTTTGGGAACATAATCAGAAAAACAAATCAAGTGTGAAGTGTCGACTCTTTCTCTTTCCCTTTCTCTCACGCCCTCCCACATACCCCCTGGGTGCTGTTGTCCATTCGTGCGGTTTCCAGACATAACTATGCTTGTTGATTTATTGCTGTCCAACATGCTTGTTTAGGTTCTTTATTATTCGGGTTTCACATTCATTTTCTCTATGACCAAGCTGTTCACAATTGCACTGACGGTTGCCCGTGGCGCAGTGGTTAGCGCGTCGCGCGGGCTACGCGGCCCGGGAGGTAGCTGGTTTGAGTCATGTGGGTTTCTCGATGATGACTGATCCTTGGTTTTCACTTTTGTCTTTTTTTTTTAGTTCGAGGACGACATATTGACTAAATGTTTTAACATCGCTTCATGCGACTTGTTTTTATTGTGTTAATTACACCGGGGGGGGGGGGGGATTGTACAGAACCAATTCCCCGACGTAAAATCAGACAATGACGAATCGCAAATAAACTACGCTGAACTTGACTTTATTTCAAAGGGATTAAGGTTCAAGACAGGTATCTTCCAACATTTTTTTTTCTCACATATACAGATTATAAATGAAACAGTGATCAATAATCACCCACAATCACACACACACACGCACACACACACACACACACACACACACACACACACACACACACACACACACACACACACACACACACACACAGTATGTGCATACAAAAAACAAAATAACAAGTCGCGTAAGGCGAAAATACAACATTTAGTCAAGCTTAGTCGAGCTCACAGAATGAAACTGAACGCATTGCATTTTTTCCGCAAGACCGTACACTCGTAGCATCGTCTGTCCACCGCTCGTGGCAAAAGCAGTGAAATTAACAATCCAGAAAATCGCGGTAGCGGTTGCGTTGAGGAGGATAGCACGCTTTTCTATATCTCTATTCTTTTTAATTTTCTGAACGTGTTTTTAATCCAAACATATCATATCTATATGTTTTTGGAATCAGGAACGGACAAGGAATAAGATGATATTGTTTTTAAATCGATTTCGGA
>NC_090256.1:42808954-42831454 GCF_037325665.1 Littorina saxatilis
TATGCGTGTGAGTTTGTGTGTGTGTGTTCGAACGTGTGTCTTTTGGGGATTTTAAGAGTTTTAATGAGGGGGGGGGGGGGGGGTGGAGGTCTCAAGCTGACGGTTTCTTCAAATGTTAGCCGCGATACATGCATCTATTTGATTTATGCATAACATGCATTTAGGATTAATGAGAATGAACTCATAAGTCCTCCAAAAGATGAGAAGCAATATTTTGTGGTTCCTGCTTGTTTTGACACAAGCTGTACTCAAACTCCTGACACGGTATCAAACATTGTGCAACAGAAGGCCTTGTCGTGTCTGCACGCAGCTAACAGGCCTGTGTTATGGTTGTCTGTTTTCTGTGTGTGTGTGTGTGTGTGTGTGTGTGTGTGTGTGTGTGTGTGTGTGTGTGTGTGTGTGTGTGTGTGTGTGTGTGTGTGTGTGTGTGTGTGTGTGTGTGTGTGTGTGTGTGTGTGTGCGTGTGTATGTATGTGTGTGTGAGTGTGTGTGTGTCATAAAGTGGTTTGCATGTGAAATAAATGTACGTGTTCTGCCCTATTGCACTGTCTCTACCCTTTTCACACCAAACACTTCAACAACAGAATTTGGGAGGAATACAGGCTCATTATTTCCTCAACCAAAAACAACATACTTCTTCACTTCAAACACAACAATACGAATCAACTATTCGACACACAGTTCGCACAATCTTTTAGCTTTCACTCAATGCATGTGAATACATATTATAAAGATACTTCCTTTTAGCTTTCACTCATTGCATGTAAATACATATTATAAAGATACTTTCTCAAATATAGATTAACGCACACAAGAAGGTACTGACAGACACTCACGAGTTCCAATCACGGCTCACTGCATGTCGCCAGTTTCACTTCCTTGTGTCGCTGAATCCTCGTAGAATAATGAATTCCCAAAACTCTCAAACTCTCACTGTAGATGCCAACACACACCTTTCACTGTAGAGGCCAGCACACACCTTACACTGTAGATGCCAACACACACCTTTCACTGTAGATGCCAACACACACCTTTCACGTTTCTCCCCGAGAAACCCTTCCGCCATTTGCGAAAACAACCGTCGTCAGCTACGACCGGTATCGATGAAGACTCCACTCGTCTAGTCATCTGCGCCGATGTGGTCCCTTGCTCGCCACCATCGTCCCGCGCTTCTCCCGTGTAAGGACCCTCCCTAGTACACGCCATGGAAATCCCTCATGGAAACTCCTAAAGAATTTAACCAAGTCTTAATACAACATTCTCTAAAACCATCTCTTCTTCCAAACGTTCATGTACCACTCATACATTCTCGTTCATTCCACGTTCACATTCCGTCCACATTCAATATCCAAACTAATACTTAATCTATGAATAACACTCCCCATACAAAGCATGACCGTCTTAAACATAACATAAATGCGTAGCAATTATGTTCAAGAAATTCCCCATGAAAAACCGTGATACAATTACATCAAGAATTCTCTCAAAGCTTCACACTAAGATTTGGTGCACTTTGTATACACTAACCTTTACACTCCAGCTATGTATTCCAACGTCAACAATATACAACATAGTAAATCATTTACCTTAAGAGACCCGTCTCTTGAAAGAGTACTTGTTCCCAGAACAAGTCTGACACGCGCCGACAACCTTCCCGGTTGAAAATCTCAAACGCTGTGACGTTATTTACCCCAGACCAGCTACATGTCTCAAAACACAACTCATCTCAAGCTATGGTTTTCTCGTGCAACACACAAAACCCGAGATAACGCCTCACCGGTCAGCTACGCATCGCCCTTCGCTATTTAGGGAGGTTAAAAACACGACGTGGTTTCACCTCACAAATATGCTACTCACATCTTTGTGACAGTGTGTTTGTGTCTATGTGTGTGTTTGTGTGTGTTGATAGGTGGGTGGGCGTGCGTGCGTGCGTGTGCCTGTGCGTGTGTGTGTGTGTGTGTGTGCGCACGGTGTGTGTGTGTGTGTATGTGTATGTGCGTGCATGTGTGTATGTGTATGTGCGTGTGCGTGTGCGTGTGTGTGTGTGTGTGTGCGTGTGTGTGTGTGTGTGTGTGTGTGTGTGTGTGTGTGTGTGTGAGTGCCGAAAAGTAGCTTGAGGGATCATCGTGAACTCTTTGTCAGGCCAAAAAAGAAAAACTGTCTGGTTGTCTGTCAACATGACATTCACAAACATTTTTGTTTTGTTTTTAGAGATTAGTACGTCTGCAACTCACGCGAAGAGGTTAAAGGCTGACTCCTCCCCGTGTTCACAGATCGTTCAGAGATATCTTTTCAGCTATACACAATCAATACCCTAGATGCTTATTGTGCAAAAGACAAATTCATAAAAGCTACCGGTGTCAATCTGCAAAATTCATTCAAATACTCCAATTCTGCACAGAAAGCAGTTAGGGTGTGGATATTTTAGGGTGTGGATTTCTTAGGGTGTGGATTTTTTAGGGTGTTGAGTTTTGCTTTCTATCGAAGAGGAAGGACTTCTAATAATAAATATTATTTTTAAATATTTTTTTTTCAATTCCATTTCTGGGCAGATATGAGACAACGAACAACACTGTTATAGTTTATATTAGACAGCTCAATTGTTCTGAAGACCAGGTGGCAATGACAGCACGTGTTGCACCGCGAGGCCGAGGCAGATAGTGCTGCACGGATGACAACAAAGCTAACCTACATTTGTATTTAAGAGTAGCGCTACAACAAATCAATTGGCTTTTGGAAGAAAGGGGGGACACAATGCAACTCTGATCCATCTTTTGCTACTCTGGATACTGAAGCTTTGGTTCTGAATTTTCGGTAAAGCGACTTCGCGAAGTCTTAATTCACAATGCCAACTTTGAGCTGCGACAGCCTTATACATGCTAGGCACAGTACGTTGCGCACATATCTGCAACACAATTTTCTCAGAAAGAGGTTTGTCTTTGGTAGCCCTTTGAGTTTTGATAAAAACAGTTTTGGATGACTGGAGAGCCCTGTCCCTCTCTGGCCCTCGCTTGTTCAGCATCCTTGCTTTCCAGTAATGGGCAGAATATACCTGCGCAGTTTGAGCGGCACAGACGACGAACGGCCTATTAATTATGCCCCGATAGGGATTATGACGAGTACTTGGTCTGTTTTCCTTTCATGCAACGTGCAGCAGTGCGTCGTCGGTCCTGCTGAAGTTACATATGTGACCCTCCACCACGGAATGAGTCGCATGTCACCTTTTCATGATTTTCATATTTTTACATTTTCCTAAGGAGTTTTTTTAATTCTCTATCCAGTGGTAAAAACCGTTTTAGAAAAGAGTGAACACTTTTCGAGTTATAAGCCTGTGACTATGGTGACCCTCACACTGTTACTAGACACCCCCCGGACTTATATTATGCCTAGCGCAGAACCGCGTGAGGTGACATGCGACTCATTTCGTGGTGGAGGGTCACATATGTGAGCAAAGCCCGTAAAGGTGGTCGTCTACATTTTTGCTTTTTTTCAATAATCTTATGGTTAGATTTCGCTAAAAAGTTATGTCGGATGATGAATGAACCATGGGGAAAAAAGTTATAGAAAAACAATATATGTAAAAAAGGATTTTATGGGGGGTTAGCGTGACTCACGCTTCTAATATTTGTTTTCTGTTTGCTGAGAACATGTGCTTTGCCTAAAAATACTGACCAATCAAATTCATGTCACTATGCTTAAAGCCACGCCCAAACAAGTGCAGCAACAGTTTGACACTGGAGCGCTGTCCACGCTTTTTTTTAAACGCACGAAATGCACGGGATCTGAGAGGAGTTTTGCGCTTGGCATTTTCCAAATAAGGATATCCTACTATGAGTACAACGCTGGAATACTACAATGAATTTTCAAACGGCTACACTGGCTTCGTCTTTCCTGATCGAAAGGGGGTGTATTGTTGATATTTGTAGATAATAAACTCTGCATTTTAATGGTCAAATGGCGATTTCGGTATAAAAATGTAGACAAGGACCTTTAAGCAAAACTCCACGCGTCGCTTGCTGCGTTGCAAAACTGCAGGTGAAAATCCGTTCATCAGTCAAACAAAAGCATTGGCTGATGTAAAAACTCTGCAGTCAAGGGGAGTACATTGAAAATAATAAAATGTTTATCAACTTGACGCTTTCGCTGGTGTCCGACAAAGCTTTTTTTCTTTCTTTTTTCTTAGTTCTTACTCAAGATTGTGTGTTTGTTTGTTTGTTTGGTCGTTCGTTAATGACTACCCCGCCTCCTCCATTCCAAACATTTTGTACAAAATGTTCAATTAATGTATAAACGTGACACTGTACTTGTTTACAACGTTGTGCCAATTTCAGAGCTAAAAACAACATATCAATAGTCTTCGATGACCTTTCGCAAGAAGAACAAGTCGCAGAAAGCGATATCAAAACATCTAGTTAATCTGTAAGCCTAAACTTCATAAGTTAACTAAAATGTATTCACCGAGAGTGAGTTCTGGCCGACCGAAACCCGTCAACCGAGACAACGGTGTCTCTGTATCATATTCACAGCTAGGGGACCTAATTTATACAACACGGATTTTCCTTGTTCTTGAGCTGAATATGAAATCAAACATAACATACGTATCTATATATTTTTGGATTCAGTAAAAATAAAAGAATCCAGTGTCGACTGGAAAATATCAAGTCAAAACTTGACTAAAATGTAACAAGTCGCGTAAGGCGAAATTACTACATTTAGTCAAGCTGTGGAACTCACAGAATGAAACTGAACGCACTGCATTTTTTTTACAATGACCGTAGTCCGCCGCTCATGCAAAAGGCAGTGAAATTCACGAGCCTGTTTAGCGCGGTTGTGGTTGCGCTGTGCTGCATAGCACGCTTTTATGTACGCTTCGTTTTAACTTTCTGAGCGTGTTTTTAATCCAAACATATCATATCTATATGTTTTTTGAATCAGGAACCGACAAGGAATAAGATGAAATTGTTTTTAAATCGATTTCGGAAATTTTATTTTAATCATAATTTTAATATTTTTAATTTTCAGAGCTTGTTTTTTATCCGAATATAACATATTTATATGTTTATGGAATCAGAAAATGAGGGAGAATAAGATGAACGTAAATTTAAATAGTTTTTAAAAATATAATTTTAATTACAATTTTCTGGTTTTTAATGACAAAAGTCATTAATTAATTTTTAAGCCTCCAAGCTGAAATGCAATACCAAAGTCCGGCCTTCGTCAAAGATTGCTTGGCCAAAATTTCAATCAATTTTATTGAAAAATGAGGTGTGACAGTGCCGCCACAACTTTTACAAAAAGCCGGATATGACGTCATCAAAGACATTTATCAAACATGTCTGGGGATATCATACCCAGGAACTCTCATGTGAAATTTCATAAAGATCGGTTCAGTAGTTTACTCTGAATCGCTCTACACACACACACACACGCACAGACAGACAGACACAAACACACACACACACACACACACACACACACACACACACACACACACACACACACACACACCACGACCCTCGTCTCGATCCCCCCTCTATGTTAAAATATTTAGTCAAAACTTGACCAAATGTAAAAAGCATCACTATATAAAACTACGATTATCATGGTTAAACGAACTCTGAACTTTCCCTCAACCAAACCAAATATCATTTAAACGTCTTCGTGTTAGATAGAGGTGTTGAGATATATGTAGTGGCAGGCATCTGTTAAACGCCAGACTGTGTATGTTGTATGTTATGTTGTGTTTATGTGTATATAAAAGAAATCAAATTTAAAAAATAAAAATTAAAAAAATAATTTAAAAAAGCCAGACTTCTTTTTGATCCGTGTCCTGATTAGAATCTTGAGATATTTCCACAATAACATGACAGAAACAGAGGTATGGAGCACTAAAATCTATTTAATCAAGACTTAAAATTCAAGAACACGCGCACACAAACACACACACACACACACACACACATAAACACACACACACACACACACACACACACACACACACAGTTTTCAAAGTGCGCGTGCGTTTGTATTTCTGCGTGCTAACTAAATTGTGTCCATGTGTGTGTGTGTGTGTGTGTGTGTGTGTGTGTGTGTGTGTTCGTGCGTGCGTGTGTGTGTGTGTGTGTGTGTATGTGTGTGTATGTGTGTGTGTGTGTGTTAATACGTGCATGAGTGCGTGTTACTGTTTGTTAGCATGCGTTCGTGCATGAGTGTGTTGTAGTTGTGTGCCAGCACACCCGTGTTTGTAAGTCTGCAAGTTAAAGCGCAGCTTCAACGTTACAGCTCAACGAACTTTGTTTTTAATCGCTGGGCTTCATCATGACAAGGGTTCATTCAACACGTGTAATTCGTTTGTGAAGATAATGTCAGTGTCGCGGGTTGAATGTTACGACGCAGGATTTCCCCCAAGGACCTTTCAACTCCTAGCCTTGTCTGACACCAATGGTACAAATTGAAAAATAACAAGCATCAAGGAAAACTGGTTCTTGTTATTTTCCATTCTTCATGCCTGCAGCTGTCGAGCATTGCCGCCGACAAACATGCACCCAAACAGACCAACTGATTAAAGCAGAAAGCGACCAGACGCACGATGAACTGCTTTTTTAATTGTCCAAAACCACAAGTACATTATCTGCAAGTAGATATCAACTAGCGCTACCGACTGCGCTAACCGGGCTCACTGTTTTCTGAAGTAAAAGAAAAGTAAGTTTATAATTTGCGAGTTACTCGTGAGTTCTTCAGCATAGAGGGTGCGTAACCCACTAGTCATCTCAGTTTGTGTGTGTGTGTACTGTACGCTCTGTCAATCTCACTATACGAGGTGCATTAACTTGATATAGCTGCCCCTATTCTTCCGTTCACTTTGTATACGTTTGAAAAGCAAAATCAAGTATCATTGACATCAAGCGTGACCGACATTATGCTGACGCTCCTAACACCGAAACGCATTGACCAATAATCATCGAAGAGCACTGACGTCATTTCACAAAAAGGATTTTGAAGTCCCAACCCAGAATTCCCTCCGGTTGTGATATTTTGAAGGTGGTTTTGTTTCGTGCGATGACGCCCTATGCTATGTATATTGTATAAAGGGAAGTAACCGGTTGAAAACTGGCGTCGACAGAGACAATGAGGAAGGAAGAGTACTTGTAAGATGATGCACTTCTGGCAAAACTTAAATGGAGAAGCGTTTTGTTTCATTAAAACAATATTGTCTGTCTTTGAATCTTTTTTCTTAAACCGCTCATACTTGTTTTGAACTAAGTTTTCTATTTTTTCCAATCTGTAAATGTTAAAAATGATCTCTTGCCATAACATTTGATTTAGCATTACCACCTGCAACTGGCATATTCCAAGAAAAGGCTTCACGGTATTTTGCAAACGACGAACCAAGCCTCCGTCGATAATAAAATGGGTTTAGCATTCACCTAAAAAACATTAAAAAGGTAATACGAGAAAATCGATTTACAAACCCTAACCCTAACCCTAACCGGGTCAGCTCGACTTTTTCCCGGCGAAGCCGTACCCGGCGAAGCGGGTATTCATCTATTATATACTAGATGAATACCCGCTTCGCCGGGTACGGCTTCGCCGGGAAAAAGTCGAGCCGAATACCCGGCTGCGCCGGGGACCCGGCTTTGCCGGGAGTACGCCGGCGCACCGCACGAAGGAAGGGATATAAACGCGCAAAACACTGGAGAAGATAAGAAAGAGTAATACCCGGCTTCGCCGGGACAGTGACCTTCTCAAAATAGTATAACGGGAATATGGATTGAGCGTTGTCGACAGTGACCTTCTAAAAATAGAAACGGGAATATGGATTGACGCCACACGAAGGAAGGGAGATAAACGCAAAACACTGGAGAAGATAGGAAGAGTTAGTGGGAATGGATCTGGGAAGATGAACAGAAAAACCAAAATCGGTTCAGCTCTGCGCGCTGAGAGCACATGTTGAAAATTCTCATCGGCCAGGTTGTCTCCGGGGTCTACCTGAATATGCCCACCAAATTTCAAGCAGATCCATCAAGAACTTTGGCCGTGCATTGCGAACACACACACACACACACAGACACACAGACACAAGTCGTATATATATATACTAGAATGAATACCCGCTTCGCCGGGTAGCCGGCTTCGCCGGGAAGAAGTACTTAGAGCCGTACGCCGGCTTCGCCGGGTCCGAACTATGGACCCGCCAAGCTTAGGTCCCTCCCAGATTCGTGGAATGGGAACAGCACGAAAATGATTCAGTGGCCATAATGCCATTCCTGACCATATCGAGTCCCATCCTTGTCGACGAATGTAACCGTGTTAATCACCTTTGGAGGCGAACTCCACTCAAACAGGACTGAGCAAGTTATGGCTTCTCAAAGGAAGGCCAGTACATAAAATTACACAAAAGCCGCCAGACCACATCACAAACAGAACTGAAGAATGCACAGGTGTTGCTTACATAGAGACACACACACTCACACACACACACACAAAAACACAGAGAAGCCGTATCTATAGAGAGATAGATGACAGTGTATTTTTCGTGTGGCTATAAATTGATTCGACCTTTGCACTTTTACAGTGAGGATAATTTACGGGTCCAATTTACGTTCTGTACACTGCGTTGACCTTCTAAAAATAGGTAACAGTAACAGAACGCCGGGAATATCCGAAGACGCTCCACTCACTATGAGTGCACCATACGAAGGAAGGGAGGTAAACGCTGAAAACCTGGAGAATATGAGAAGATAAGGAAGAGTTACTTACAATGGTGAAATAAACACAAAAACAAAAATCGATTCAGCGCTGCGCGCTGAGAGCACGTGTTGAAATATCTCATCGATGATATTGTGTCCGGGGTGTAGCTGAATACGGTGTTCAAATTTGAAAAAGATCCACCGAGAACTTTGGCTTTGGTGTGTCGGTATGGGGGCCCGGGTAGCTGAGGTGGAACCAAAATAGCTGAGGTGGAACCAAAATCGGTTCCGCGCTGCGCGCTGAGAGCACGTGTTGAAATATCTCATCGATGAGGTTGTGTCCGGGGTCTCTCTGAATAAGCCCACCAAATTTGAAGCAGATCCATCGAGAACTTTGGCCGTGCATGGCGATTACACAAATACACAAACACACAGACACACAGACACACAGACACACAGACACAAGTCGTATATATATATAGATATATAGACTAGAATGAATACAGAGCCGAATGATACCCGGTTTCGCCGGGAAGAAGTAGAGCCGGGAAGAAGTAGAGGAATACCCGGCTTCGCCGGGATGAAAGCGTTGTGGACAGTGACCTTCTAAAAATAGTAACGGGAATATCCGGCTTCGCCGGGATGAAAGCGTTGTGAACAGTGACCTTCTAAAAATAGTAACGGGAATATGGATTGACGCCACACGAAGGAAGGGAGATAAACGCAAAACACTGGAGAAGATAAGGAAGAGTTACTGGGAATGGATGAACAGAAAAACCAAAATCGGTTGAGCGCTGCACGCTGAGAGCACGTGTTGAAAATTCTCATCGACCAGGTTGTGTCCGGGGTCTACCTGAATATGTCCACCAAATTTCAGAACGGGATGTTTACCATCTGAAGAGTGCCAAACAGGTGGCAAGTGATAGCCAGATCCAGAGGTGTGAACACAGCTTTAATCACAAGAAATACAGTTCTCGAAGACACGTGTGGACATGCATGACGCGTTTCAACCTCTAATTATATCATCTTAGTATTGTGGGGTTGTTGTTTTTTAAAAGGAATGTTCTGCTTCATTAATTCCGTGCCTGATAGCTATGATAATCTGCAAGATTAATTCAGCAAAAAGTCCGCACTTTGCGCAAGAAGCCGCAAGACTCTTAAAAGGTTGGTATGTGTTTTCACGTGTAGCCTGGACAGCTCGGTGGTGGTAAATACACGTGTTTTTGTGTGTGTGTTGTTGTTGTTGTTGTTGTTGTTGTTGTTGTTGTTGTTGTTGTTGTTGTTGTTGTTGTTGTTGTTGTTGCCTAAAGGAATGAATACATCTTTTAAACATAGACAAATTACAATTGTTGTTGTTGTTGTTGTTGTTGTTGTTGTTGTTGTTGTTGTTCTTGTTGTTCTTCTTCTTCTTCTTCTTCTTCTTCTTCTTCTTCTTCTTCTTCTTCTTCTTCTTCTTCTTCTTCTTCTTCTTCTTCTTCTTCTTCTTCTTGTTTTTGGTAATTTGCAAAGAAAGGAATACATTTTTAAAACACAGACAAATTACAATTTTGAAAACATTTGCGGATATCAAATGTTTTCACAGTAATGATAGATATATTTTAAGGATAGATGATGCCACGTGGAAAATATTTCACTTTTGAAAATACAATTTTTGACACACTACGCACGGACAAATTAACTGTTGCTTTTTAGCCACATCTTCTTTACACTTGTTTTGGAAGCATGTTCGACGGGCGCAGTGGCGTAGTGGTAAGACATCGGCCTCCTAATCGGAAGGTTGGGAGTTCAAATCCCGGCCGCGGCCGCCTGGTGGGTTAAAGGTGGAGATTGTTCCAATCAACCAGGTCAACTTATGTGCAGACCTGCTAGTGCCTTATCCCTCTCCGTGTGTACACGCAAGCACAAGACCAAGTGCGCACGGAAAAGATCCTGTAATCCATGTCAGAGTTCGGTGGGTTATGGAAACACGAACATACCTAGCATGCTTCCGCAAGGTATTTCTGTTGTTAGCCGACATCATTACAAACCAAGCACTAACCCTAACTGTGCAGTACGTGGGCGATTCAAACATTTTTCTTTCTTTCTTTTTTTCTTCTTTCTTTTTTTTTGTTTTCGTTTTTTTGTGTTTTTTGTGGGGTTTTTTATGTACTCGTATATCCTTTTAAAACAACTTGGATCTTCCGCGCGGATTTGTTTCGTTATTTCTAAACGATTATCTCTTCTCTTCATTTGCCTACATCACTTTTGGGTTCAAATAACACCCTAACAACAACAACAACAACAAGAATAAAACACGATTCTGCGTGTCTTTATCAAATCGTGCATGGACTCAGGGCAATTTCAGCTTCGGGGTGTGGGTACAACAAACACGAGATAATGAAAAAGCGTGCGAACTAGCTGGCACCTGTCCCAGCTCACAGCGGTAATTTAATAAACGCTTGCAACCTCGCTTATCGAATACAGTGATCGAGGGTGGCGGTCACTTTGAATAGACCCTTTCCTTCTTATTCAGCAGGTTAGTCCCACAAGCGTTGGCGTTTCTGCTCTAGCCAAAACTGGACTAAGTATGAGCAAACATTCTGGACAATGGTCACTTGTGTTGGAAGTAAGTTAACGTTCACTCTGAGGCACTGGGCAGTGGACAATCGCTTAAAGAAAGTGGGAGCAAAGTAAACTTTGAAACGAGGGAGAATGGACTTAACTGACGAACTCGCACGGTAATGAGATTACACCATGTACCAGAATGGGAAAACTGGAGCAAGAAAGTCTCGCCGATAGGATTAGTGAACGGACTTTTTTCTTTCGCTTTGGATGGGGAATACGAAAACAGGAAATTAAAGAAAGAACAAAGTGCACATACACAAAAGCGGAGCCCGTTGAAAAGGAAAACGGAGTGAGTTTATGAGAAAGTGAGTTACATTATATAGTTGAGCAAACAGGCAAAAAGTCCGTTCTTTCATTCGAACAAGTCAACCGTTTTGGCGTTATTTAATCAATCAATCAATATCAATATGAGGCTTATATCGCGCGTATTCCGTGGGTACAGTTCTAAGCGCAGGGATTTTTTTTCTTTTCAATTTTTATTCAAGGCGCAGGGATTTATTTATGCCGTGTGAGATGGAATTTTTTTTACACAATACATCACGCATTCACATCGGCCAGCAGATCGCAGCCATTTCGGCGCACATCCTACTTTTCACGGCCTATTATTCCAAGTCACACGGGTATTTTGGTGGACATTTTTATCTATGCCTATACAATTTTGCCAGGAAAGACCCTTTTGTCAATCGTGGGATCTTTTACGTGCACACCCCAATGTAGTGTACACGAAGGGACCTCGGTTTTTCGTCTCATCCGAAAGACTAGCACTTGAACCCACCACCTAGGTTAGGAAAGGGGGGAGAAAATAGCGGCCTGACCCAGGGTCGAACACGCAACCTCTCGATTCCGAGCGCAAGTGCGTTACCACTCGGCCACCCACATTTAACAGTCATTCATGTTTTGATTTGAGCTCAAACACAAGACGAAAGTCGCTTGTTGATTTTATTCTGCCAAAACATTTAACAATTAACAAAACCAAAATAAATAAAATATATACCAATCCTAAACAACTTCAACATAATTATTAATTTTTAAAAAAAATGTAACTATCAATTACAACTTTTTAATTTTTTTTTATTCTTATAAAAATCGTTATCATTATGATTATCATTATTATTATTATTACTATTATTTAAGTTATTGAGACATCCCAGTGCACTAAGGGATTTATAGAGCAAATCGAGAAAATTCATTATTGAACGAAGCGCATAGCGCTGAGCGGGATTTATGTCGTCTGCTAGGCTATAGCAATCGAACCACTGCACTGAGTCTCATTTCTGGTGTTAATAATAATAATAATAATAATAATAATAATAATAATAATAATAATAATAATAATAATAATAATAATAATGATAATAATAATAATAATAATGATCTAAAAATAGAACCCGCTGTGTCTAATTTTTCAGTTTCGACTTGCGAAGATTCCTCTCATAATTATGCCATGTTAGTGGCATGTAGCTTATTATCCACATTACCAAATGATGAGTTAGTATACAATTCCCAGCAGCTAACAGAAAACACAAGTGTTATTCCGATTTCGTAGCAGCTAGATCAGCACGTAGCAGACTACACTGAAATACGACTGCATCTGTTCAGTAAATGAATGTTTTCCGAATTATTACTTCAAGGCAAGAACAATCGGAATCGAAAACGTGTAGGGTTTAGAACGTTCTTACCATAATATATTATATAAGACTTATTACCAGCCTGCCTCATGCGTGCAGACTCAGTGCACCGTGACGAGCAATTTTTGTTTTTGAAATGAGACTCAGTGCAGTGGTTCGATTGCTATAGCCTAGCAGACGACATAAATCCCGCTCAGCAAATTAACATGTTGGGCAAATGTGAACGATAAAACGATGAGGATATAATACGTGTAGGGTTCAGAGCATTCTTACCGTTCATATTTAGTACCACACTCCCCGATGAGTGAAGATACCACACGAGAAACATGCAACATTTACTTTTGAAAATGTGCTTACCGTCGACCTTGGCAAGGGGCAACACTCTGCACAGTCAATCTGTCGAAGCTCGATGAAGGTTTCGAATCGCAAATAACTAAGAGCACAGTCCTTTCTCCGAGTTTAAATGAGGTCTCTATGAAAGATCATCACTTTTTAGCTTAACGCTACACTGGAATTTACCAACAGAAATTAAAACAAGAGTTTGCGTGTGACGAAAGCACGACACACTTGAGACAGCCCACACAAAAGTAGATCTGACACAAAAACCTGACCACACAGTTACGCCTATCCAAATGCGCGTTGCAAAATGTGCGTTTTGAATCTTCTTTTTTCTCTGGCGGTACTGACAATATCGTTATTGAAACAATCCCAGTGCACTAAGGGATTTATAGAGCAAATCTCGAAAATAATTATTGAACGAAGCGCATAGCGCTTCGTTCAATAATGAATTTTCTCGATTTGCTCTAAAAATCCCTTAGTGCACTGGGATGTCTCAATAACTTAAATTATCATTCATTAAATTGCCTTAACATGCGAATGTCTCCGTTTGCTTGTCCAATCTCTGCCTCCGGCAATTGTGTCATCATGTTCCCACTTTTTTTCTTTCTTTTTTTCCTTTCTTTTTACATTTAGTCAAGTTTTGACTAAATGTTTTAACATAGAGGGGGAATCGAGACGACGGTCGTGGTGTCTGTGTGTCTGTGTGTGTGTCTGTGTGTGTGCAGAGTGATTCAGCGTAAACTACTGGACCGATCTTTATGAAATTTTACATGAGAGTTCCTGGGTATGATATCCCCAGACGTTTTTTTCATTTTTTGGATAAATGGCTTTGATGACGTCATATCCGGCTTTTTGTGAAAGTTGAGGCGGCACTGTCACACCCTCATTTTTCAATCAAATTGATTGAAATTTTTGTAAAGCAGTCTTCGACGAAGGCCGGACTTCGGTATTGCATTTCAGCATGGTGGCTTAAAAATTAATTAATGACTTTGGTCATTAAAAATCTGAAAATTGTAATTAAAATAATTTTTTTATCAAACGATCCAAATTTACGTTCATCTTATTCTTCATCATTTTCTGATTCCAAAAACATATAAATATGTTATATTCGGATTAAAAACAAGCTCTGAAAATTAAAAATATACAAATTATGATCAAAATTAAATTTCCGAAATCGATTTAAAAACAATTTCATCTTATTCCTTGTCGGTTCCTGATTCCAAAAACATATAGATATAATATGTTTGGATTAAAAACACGCAGAAAGTTAAAACGAAGAGTGGTACAGAAAAGCGTGCTATGCAGCACAGCGAAACCACTACCGCGCTAAATAGGCTCGTCAGTTTTACTGCGTTTTGCACGAGCGGCGGACAACGGTCATTGTGAAAAAATGCAGTGCGTTCAGTTTCATTCTGTGAGTTCCACAGCTTGACTAAATGTAGTAATTTCGCCTTACGCGACTTTGTTTTTAAATCACACACCTTGAGTCTATATTACAACATTATTATTTCATTATCACATAAATATTTAAAGACTTTTTATCACACTCGATCGGCATTTTAAATACTCAGAGTAAACATTACTCCTGTTTCACAACAGTCCCATGAGTGTTAAATCCCTCTGAAAAATAAATAATATTTCAAGGGGTGTACCATATCTACATTTGCTAATGCACATTTTTCTTATCAAAATTAAATTAATAAGATGCTTATATGACTAAGTGCCAAAAGGTGCGCACGAAAAGCGGACAAAGGGGCTAAAAAATAAAAGTTGACAAACACGACTGATATTGTGATTTTTGTTAAGACAACAGATGCTGGAACCCAATTACGAAAAGAAAAGATAAATTTACCCAAATGATTTTACAAATAACGATAATTTTGTTCGTTATATCATTCAAAACGGCACTGAGTCATAGCATTAAGGTTATCTCGCACGTTTTTAAAGCTAGGGCTTTGAAACTTGGCACACAACCAAAGTATAATGACCTCCAGGTATGGTGCACATCACATTAAACAACATTGAATTTCAAGGTCACAGCGAGGTTAAATTTCCTTTGCAAACTGGAAAATTGTCGTTGTCACGTCTTACATGTTTTAATACTAGATCAGTTAGACTTTACATACTTCACATACTTTCAGCATTTTTATAAAACCTCATTAAAAGTGATTTGCTGGTTAATCTTTGTCAAAGTTCAAGGTCACAGCGGGGTCACATCTGGTCCAAATGTGGAATATTTTCAATTTATTCAGCGCGTTTATAGCACGAGCTTTGAAAATACACACAGTTCTAGTGTATAATGTTCACACACGATTAAAGTCTGGTTGAAAAAGTCAAGGTCACAGCAGGGTCGCGTTGAGGTCAAACATATACATTTTTCAATGAGGTTTTCTCATATGTTTTTGAAGCTAGGGCCTTGAAACTTGGCACACTACGCAAGTTAAATTAAACCTCATCAAATTCCAAGGTCACAGTAAGGTTAAAGATCCTTTAAGGATATTTTCTAAAAAAGGTGACCGCCTGGTTAATGTTTGTCAAATTTCAAGGTCACAGCAGTGCCATCTGGCTTAAACTTTGAAAAATTGTCAATTTCTTCAACTAGTTTTATAGTGTTTGAAGTCATTCACACATGATGAAAGTATGGTTGATAAAATCAAACGTCAAGGTCGCAGCGGGGTCGCATTGAAGTCAGACACATACAATTGTCATTTTCACGAACGCCTTTTAAGCAACACCTTTGAAACTTCACACATTCCAAAGTTTTGATGTTGTTTGGTTATAATCAAAGTGTGGTCAATTTCCATGATTGAGAGCATTCAGAGGGGTCAAGTTGAGGTCACACAAAAAGTGATAATCTTTATAAGACTCACGTTTGCTGCTATTGCTCACTTGACATTGGTGAAAGTGCTTATTTTATAATTGTTGATCTTGATGTTTTGACCAATTAATATTACCAGGATCAACCATACCAGATTTCAAAGTCCAGAAGTTGTCAAACCTCAAACCTGTTGGAAGTTTCAAAGATTTAAGCATCAACAAATTTCTATTTGATTTGACCTTAAATAACAGATTTGACCTTAAATCTTAAAACAGATCAACCAGACTTTGGTTTTATATAAATTGAAGTTCAATACAATTTCCTTTTTTTTTTTACCCACACGAGACCCTGCTATGACCTTCACATTTCTCAAGGATCAACCTTGAATTCTCCATGTTGAACAATCATTAAGCAAAAGCGTTGTTTGAAGTTTGAAGGTTCTAGCTTCAAAAATCTCTGAAAAAATATGTTTCATCCGTTTTCTGAACCACATGTGACCCAGCCGTGACCTTGAAATCTGACAAGGGTCAACAAGACTTTTACCATGCATGGGGGCGATTAAACCCCAAATGTGTGTGAAGTTTCAAGGTTTCAACTTAAAAAACGTATGAGAAAAATATACATTTTCCTTTTTGGACAATGTGTTGCACGCAAGACAACACGACAAACGCTCGTGTTATCATTCTTTTACTTTAAGGTCGACTTGCGTGCCCGCTCTTTCGCTAATCTCAATTAAAATTCATCTTGGAAGTTCGGTTTTATTACGCTTTTAATTAAGAAGATTAAACTAAGACAACAAATAGTTAGTTTTACCCATTAAACTCGATAAGGTAGTGACATTTTATGTTGAACGCAAGATGGTGTCGCACGCAAGATCTGAAAAGATGTTGACGACATAATTTCAACACTTGATAGCGCATTCGTGGTTCGTGATTTCTTCACAAATTTTGAACACAGAATGTGTCACGTGGTTCCGTAGATGAAGTAGATCTTTGTACATGTAAATTTTGTTTTTAAAAGAAAATAACCGTTAATTACCGAACATTTTGTCGCACGCAAGATATGACGAAATTTTCAAATCGTTTTCAAAAATGCTGTTCAAAAGTTCTGCAGTCTTTGCTGGATTACTTGAAAGACAGCAGTTTGATACACCGTTATCGCTTGACGTGTCGACATCAATTCCAGAGTTTTTGAAAAAGAAATTTAGTAAATATCTGCGATTGAAAAATGTATGCCGTGATGACGACACATCTTGCGTGCGACACCTTAAAATTCGGTTATCGAAAAAAAAGAATTCTCTCGAGATTTAGATTTGACGTTTGGTCTCGTCTGTAAAGCGATGTTTCAGGCATTCAATCAAACTAAATGCAATTCATTTGTGCTTCTTGTTATTTTTCTGTGGCATATTCAAAACACGAGGTATCACGATGTCCGTTTTCAGATGGCCGGTTTTGGTGTTATTTTTGACTTCAAACAAAGATAACTTCAAAACCGTTCAAGCCAGACACACGAAATTATGTCCACTATCTCTTCGCACATTCATCCACACACACACCAATTTTCAGCAGACACACGTTTTTAGAAACATTTTTATTGTAAAACAAAGTCGTCTTCTGTTCTGTGAGCACCTTTTGGCACTTAGTCATATACATATCCCGTGTTAAGCCATCCTTATTTTGCACACCAATCAGCACATCAGTTACATGTAAAACAATTCCTATGTTGTATTAGGCGTAAAACAAGTTCTCAACATGCTCCCATAAATGGTGAATTTTACTGCAGTGGAAAAAAAGTGTTCGATATAATCAACTTGATCTATACAATATGGGTATTTATCATTATTTACGAGTTCCATTTTTAAGAGAAGAATATTGGTTGGGTATATGTTGTGCAATATCTCCTATTGTAATTCTCTTAATCTGGTTTCTGTTGTTGTGTCTTTCGCTTTGAGCCAAACTTTTTCATCAATGTCAATCAATCTGAACTCAGGTCAAAATGAGTTCGGCTCATTCTCTCCCTGACCCATTTTGAACTCAAAGCCATGACGTTCCCTACACAAGGCTTTGATAACGAACGGATAAGGGGCGTAACTCCTTAGTCATATTACCGTTGAAAATTCAAAGCGGGTCGGCTTCACTCAATTTCTTGGCATCAGAGGCTTGACATAAATTAGAAAAACAAATGGTTGGACCCATCATGGACCAACTAAAACGCTGTAGGGCAGAATTAATATTTTGATGGTATTTTTCAACGTTCTCAGCGTCACTGCAGGAAGTTTCGATTCATTCAAAGATGCAAAGATTTTCGTTGTTGATACAAAGGGACTTGACTCTCTCTTTCTGCACGCTGAGAACGCCACTTCCTGCAGTGACGCTGAGAACGTTGAAAAATACCATCAAAATATTAATTCTGCCCTACAGCGTTTTAGTTGGTCCATGATGAGATTAGTGCTCGCGAGACGAAAATGATTGCAGATTGGCCGACTTCGACAGTGATCTCCGTTCTGTTCTTCACAGTTATGATAAAGACATCGTTCTAAGGTCAAAACAAGTCGAAATGTTGGGACTGCAGCCGGAACATTGTCAACTGGTTACAGAAAAAATCGTCTGCTCCAGTTAGCGCCGAAACCAAACGGTTGATTATCACGTGACACTTTTGCCATATTTAGAGTTGTTTGCACAGTAAATACAGCCGCGAAAAATAGCTCGCTTGAAACTGTCTTACATATCAATTCCTTTGTAATTTAAAAATTACAAAACACCATGAAAAATCATTATCGACGATCGCGAATCTGCTTATATATATATAATACACTAGAATGAATACCCGCTTCGCCGGGTAGCCGGCTTCGCCGGGAAGAAGTACTTAGAGCCGTACGCCGGCTTCGCCGGGTCCGAACAATGGACCCGCCAAGCTTAGGTCCCTCCCAGATTCGTGGAATGGGAACAGCACGAAAATGATTCAGTGGCCATAATGCCATTCCTGACCATATCGAGTCCCATCCTTGTCGACGAATGTAACCGTGTTAATCACCTTTGGAGGCGAACTCCACTCAAACAGAACTGAGCAAGTTAGAGCTTATCTCTAAGCCCTTTTGAACTGTTATGGCTTCTCAAAGGAAGGCCAGTACATAAAATTACACAAAAGCCGCCAGACCACATCACAAACAGAACTGAACAATGCACAGGTGTTGCTCACATAGAGACACACACACACACACACACACACATACACACACAAACACAGAGAAGCCGTATCTATAGAGAGATAGATGACAGTGTATTTTTCGCGTGGCTATAAATTGATTCGACCTTTGTACTTTTACAGTGAGGATAATTTACGGGTCCAATTTACGTTCTGGACACTGCGGTGACCTTCTAAAAATAGTAACAGAACGCCGGGAATATCCGAAGATGCCCCCTTCACACTACAGTGCACCATACGAAGGAAGGGAGGTAAACGCTGAAAACATGGAGAAGATGAGAAGATAAGGAAGAGTTACTTATAATGGTGAAATGAACTCAAAAACCAAATTCGGTTCAGCGCTGCGCGCTGAGAGCACGTGTTGAAATATCTCATCGATGATATTGTGTCCGGGGTGTAGCTGAATACGGTGTCCAAATTTGAAAAAGATCCACCGAGAACTTTGGCTTTGGTGTGTCGGTATGGGGGCCCGGGTAGCTGAGGTGGAACCAAAATAGCTGAGGTGGAACCAAAATCGGTTCAGCGCTGCGCGCTGAGAGCACGTGTTGAAATATCTCATCGATGAGGTTGTGTCCGGGGTCTCTCTGAATAAGCCCACCAAATTTGAAGCAGATCCATCGAGAACTTTGGCCGTGCATCGCGAAGACACAGATACACAGACACACACACAGACACACACACAGACACAAGTCGTATATATAATACATTACAAAAAGCTCTAAATATGTTAAAAAAAAAAATCGGTTTCCTTGCCAGACAAGGAAACTCAAGGCATCCTGTCAGGGAGAGAATGAGCCGAACTCATTTTGACCTGAGTTCAGGATGCAATGTCAATATCAAATCTGTTCAACCACAATCGGACACCACAGGGTTGAACATATTTCGCATCTGTCATTAAATTTCGAAAATCTCTAGCATTCAACAGTCTTTTATAATTAAAATACAATTTCGAAAATACATCAGTAACAGCATAAATATAATCGGTATTTTTCTTTAAATAACGAGGCAGCGCAGAGTGAATAACGGTGTACTGTAAATACCGGTAACCCTAAATACAGTTCTGGTGAAGGACCAATTAACCTCTGTATATTCTGATATGACAATATGTTATTATTTTCTAAAAGGTCCTTGACATGTGTAATTCCTTTTTTTGCCCAAGTGTCAAAATAAATTACATTATTTTGGTATTTTATATCGACATTGTTCCATAAACTAGCCATCATAAGAGATGTAGGAGAGTGCTGTTTATTATTTACCAACCAGACTCGGAGTACTTTGCCTCAGAAGGTGGACTGAATACTGCTTAGCCCTTTAAACATTTTAGGACCGATAGTTGAATTAAAACATTACAAATCCGTTCCAAAAACACGGAGATATAATCTAGAGATCCAGGTCCATGTACTGACATTATTTATATTTGAACGCTGAGGAAGCCAGCCGCACAAACAATATTCTTGCAAAACTTGCACATCAATCATTCTAATACCTCCTGTTTCTATTCCGCTGCATACAACGCTTCTCTTCACTTTCTCAAACGCTTTCTTATTACAATCTTTTTTCCTCCACACAAAAAACGAAACAGTAATGTATTAATCTCTTTCAACACAGGTTCAGGAATGCATATTGCCTGCATAACATAAACAAACTGGGAAATCAAAAAACTTTATATTACGCAGATTTTGCCAAATAAACCAAATTCCTTTTTTTCCCAATTAAAAAACCCCTTCTTAATGTTCGTAATCTTCTTTGACCAATTTGCATCCACGAGGGAGCCATAAGATGTACTGCAAAAATATATGCCCAAAATCTTAATTTGTTTTACCCATCTTAATCCAAATCCTTCCTCGTTGTTATTTCAAGCTGCACCAATCCACATTGCTTCTGATTTTAATCTGTTCATAAATTAATGCAAATTCATCTAATATTGCAAATACATTCCTTATATCATCTTTGTCACGCAGAAACATGGTGACATCGCTTGTTTTATCTCTAAAAAGTATGTGCATTCAGGTATAAGACATTGACCAAAAAAACTGTACTCACACACACACACACACACACACACACTTCTGCCATCTTGAAACTGTTTCACAGCGAGACGTGTTCCTTCATCAAGGACCCAAATACTTATTCAAAACAATTAGCGGGTGGTTGTTTCATGAACTACGCCTAATGAGGTATCTTTAATGAAACAATTAGCGGCTGGTTGTTTCATAAACTACGCCTATTGGGGTATATTTCCACCCCCCCTTATAATTTTCATTAGCGCTCTCGGGGCGTTACGGAACTAATCTATACCGTTGTTCCATCGCATGCCGTGATTTCCCCCAACTGGGCTGAGGAGATGAAGTCATATAATCATAGGCAGATGACGCTTCACTGAAGGAAACCCTCCTCGCTTTCAGAAAGCAGATGTATATATATATCTCTTTATGGATATAGTTTTATAGTGGAAAATGATTGATTTTCCACCCATAAAATCTGCAGACACGTTTTATCTGATAGCGTCATATCTTGTTCATTTAGGCTATTACTCCTTTATAAAAGAATAGACCTTTCTCCTTTTACACCCTCCTCCCGTCTTCCCCCACCTTCTTTGGCAGTTTTACAGCAAGTAGTGAAACAATTTTCTTTCTTCCACATATTCTGTTAAAACATCTGTCATCCCATTATAATCACCTGCTTGCTAATGCCTTCATTCCCTCAGTTGCTCTTCGTTAAAAGATAGAATAGTGGGTTTTTTAAATGTTGAACGATTTTTTTCTGTTAATATGAAATATGTTTACAGCAACTACTGCAATTAGTTTCTTTCTCTGCAACATTTTCTGACAGCATGTTTCACCAATCATTAATCATCACAAAACCAATTAACATCAAAAAGATCCTCAATTATCGAAAAGCAACAAAGATCAGTTAGTGGAATGTTTAATGATAGACAAAACGGAACAATGACCAGTACGTCGACCTTGTGGTGATTGTAGTGGACAGACCAACAAATTATAATGAAACAGTGAACACAAAGAGAACTAAAGCGTCGTCTCTTCGATCTGAGGATAGGACAACTGTGTGTGTGTGTGTGTGTGTGTGTGTGTGTGTGTGTGTGTGTGTGTGTGTGTGTGTGTGTGTGTGTGTGTTTGTGTGTGTGTGTGTGTGTGTGTGTGTGTGTGTCTGTCTGTCTGTCTGTCTGTCTGTCTGTCTGTCAGTGTATGTGTCTATC
>NC_090256.1:42843954-42923954 GCF_037325665.1 Littorina saxatilis
TTTTTTAATGCTGATTGTATGAACAACCCTCCGCCTCACCTTCAACGATTATTAAATGTTAATAGTTTGTTTGTTTTAAATCGTGACTGAACCAACCCGTATTACAGAACATTCATCCACTCTTATTGACTTGATATTAATCCCATGTCCAGACATGATAGATGCAGTTGATATTTTCCCTCCAGTTTGCAGTGACCATTCTTGTCCGTATGTTAAAATAAAGAAAACAGTTAATTTAAAAAGTTCATTCAAGCGCACCATTTATTATTATTCAAAACTCAATATTGGGAAATTTGTAGATGATTTGCAAAATCTAGATTGGCCTGATGTTGTTAACTTAGAACCACTGGATGCAGCAGTCGAATCATTTACGGATATATACTAATGACTGCTGCCAAGCACTGTATGCCTGTAAAAACAGTTGTGATAAATTAACGAGATGCCCCATGGATAACCGAGGGAATAAAAAAGTTAATAAGGAAAAAAACAAATAATACACAGTTTGGCAAAACGTTTATATTCTAGAACGTTGGGCGTTATTTAGACGCATTCGAAACATTTTAGTAGACAAAATTCGTAAAAGAAAAGAAGAATATAATATTGAATTAGACGATAGAATAATTTCGCAAATACATTTTGGTAACAAAGATTGGTGGAAGTTAGTAAATAATTTCATGACCAAGAAAGGCCCATCACAGTCAGAAATTCCACCAATTGACAATAACGGAATTATTTGCAATTCTGATGAGGAGAAAGCAGAAGTATTTAATACCTTTTTTGTTAACCAATCCTGTGTTGATGATGAAGACGGAGGAGGAGCTGGTACAGTGGCGCGACGACAACTTCCTGGAGCTCAACGTGACCAAGACGAAGGAACTCATCATGGACTTCCGACGAACCAAGTCCGCCGTCGACCCCATCATCATCAAGGGCGAACCAGTCGAGATGGTGGATACCTACAAGTATCTGGGCACCATCATCGACAACCAGCTCGACTGGTCGCCAAACGTGGACGCCGTGTGCAAGCGGGCAAACCAGAGGCTCTTCTTCCTGAGGAAGCTGCGGCAGTTCCACGTCGACCCACAGATCCTCCACCTCTTCTACCAGGCGACTATTCAGAGTGTCGTCTCCTTCAACCAGCTCTGCTACCACAGCAGTGCAAAGAAAGGCGACATGGAAAGGTTGGAGAAGATTGTGAAGAGAGCAGGCTCCATCATTGGCTCTGAGCTTCAGCCTCTCAGCACTCGATTCCCGAGTGTGGCGCTGAAGAAGCTGAGCATGATCCGCTCTGACGACCGCCACCCTCTGCACCAGGCGCTCGCATCGTGCGAGCCCACGCGTGAGTCATCACGCCGTTTGAGGTGCTGGCGGGCCAGGACGAACCGGATGAGGGACTCGTTCCTCCCGATGGCTGTACGACTCTACAACCAGTCCCTGTGAATGTGACAGTATGCTAGATAGACTTGAGTGCTGTGAAATTTGACTGTGAGGACTATGGGTGATGTGAACTGTGATGTGAGGACTATGGGTGATGTGAACTGTGACTGCGGAAGGACAATG
Source organism: Littorina saxatilis (assembly GCF_037325665.1). Lineage (NCBI taxonomy): Eukaryota > Metazoa > Mollusca > Gastropoda > Littorinimorpha > Littorinidae > Littorina > Littorina saxatilis. Next base: position 42,845,515 of record NC_090256.1, read on the forward strand.
AGTGCTGTGAACTGTGACTTGGAGGACTATGGGTGATGTGTAGTAGGTGTGAGCGATGGTAGAGTAGAGGACGTGTGATTGGTGGGGGGTGGGGAAAGAGTGAAATGTTGACGTCTATTTACTTTGTATGATGGGGGGGGGGTGGGTTATGATGTAATGTAATGTATGATGATGTACTATGTGTTGATTGCGTATGTATGGGGGTTATGATGTAATGTATATGTATGATGATGTATTCTGTGTCGATTGTGAATGTATGGTGGGGTGGGGGGGGTATGATGTAATTTAATGTACGATGATATATTTGGTGTTTGATAGTGTATGATTGTTTGTTAGTTGTAGATTATAGTACGATGTTTGATGTTGTAATGTTTGTGCGTGTGTTATAATGCAATATGTTATGATGTAATGTGTGATGATGTATTCGGTGTTTGATAGTGGATGTATGCTTGTTAGTTGTAGATCTAGTACGATGTTTGAGGCTGTAATGTCTGTGCGGGTGTCATATGTAGCCGTACGAGGGTTCCAGTGTGTGAGTTGTGCATGGCCGGGCGCTAGAGTGCTGCATGAATGAGTAAGTGCATGTGGAGTTGTATGGCTGGGTGAATTGTGGGTTGCGTACGTCCGAGGGGCACATGTAGCCTGTGTGTCTGAAGTAGTGGGTATGTGTGCGTAAGGGTGTGCTGATATTGAACTTCAGTTGTTGCTTTGTAAATGTCTATGTATCAGTGTATTATGTCTTGCCACACACATACCAGATTTTCTTGTATTGATGAGGACAATAAAATTTCTTGTATCTTGTATCTTGTATCTTGTAAGATGATCATTTTCCAACCCTGTCACAGCACCCAAGATCCGCTCCTCCACTTATCACTACTACTGACATGGTTTCTGGAATTATTAAATCCCTTGACCAAAACAAGGCAGTTGGTCCCGATCTTGTTCATAACAAGATTCTTAAAGCAGCCGTAGACGTTGTCTCTGATCCACTTTCAAAACTGTTTAGTAGATCATTAGCCGAAGGTACATTTCCAAAGGCTTGGAAAGTGGCACATGTTACCCCAGTTTACAAGAAAGGCGAGAAATCATTATGCACAAATTATCGCACAATATCCTTATTAAGCTGTATCGGTAAATTAATGGAAAAAGGTATTCCAACTCATATGTTTACGTATTTGACAGATCATAATTTATTGACAGTATCTCAGTCAGGCTTTATTCCAGGTGACTCAACTGTTTTTCAACTTCTTGGTATATATGACGATTTGTGTCAATCTTTGGACAAGCAATGTACATCACAAGCAATTTTTTTTTATTTCCAAAGCGTTCGATAGAGTATGGCATCGTGGTCTGATTTATAAATTATACGCAATAGGTATAAGATATATTTTATTAGAATGGATTAACGATTATTTGTCTGATAGAATTCAAGCTGTAGTCATAAAAGGTTGCATGACAAATTACCCCTGTGTTCATTCTGGTGTCCCTCAAGGGTCAGTCTTGGGGCCACTTCTGTTTCTTGTTTATATCAATGACATTGTTGTTGATATTAAATCAATAATTAAACTATTTGCCGACGACACGAGTATGTACGTGTCCCCCGATAATACACTTGAATGCACTGAAATTTTGAATTCTGATACATGTACAACAGATACTGTAATAGGCAAAAAATTGGAAAGTTAACTTTAATCAGTCAAAAACTGAATTATTGACTGTCTCTACTATGAGACAACCGGAAACATTGCCGCTAAAATTTGGCAAAGAGATATTAATTGAAACCACTGTTCATAAACATTTGGGCGTGTATCTGCAAAATGACTGTAAATGGAATCATCATGCATTTATTTATTTGTGTTATTTATTTTATGCAATTTATATCGCGCACATATCTCAACCACGGATTCAAGGCGTAGGGATTTATTTATGCCGTGTGAGATGGAATTTTTTACACAATATATCACGCATTCACATCGGCCAGCAAACCTCAAGCCTATTAGGGCGAGCATTCACCTTTCACGGCCTATTATTCCAAGTCACACGGGTATTTGGTGGACATTTTTATCTATGCCTATACAATTTTGCCAGGAAAGACCCTTTTGTCAATCGTGGGATCTTTAACGTGCACACCCCAATGTAGTGTACACGAAGGGACCTCGGTTTTTCGTCTCATCTGAAAGACTAGCACTTGAACCCACCACCTAGGTTAAGAAAGGGGGGAGAAAATTGCTAACGCCCTGATGCTGACCCAGGGTCGAACTCGCAGCCTCTCGCTTCCGAGGCAAGTGCGTTAACCACTCGGCCACCCAGACCACGAAGTGTTCAAAAGTCATTCGACGGCAGACGTACACTCTATAGTTGTTAAAGCTCGTATTTTAGTTGCATGTTTGCGTTCGTATAAATACCGACTCAGTCGCAAGGCACTAGAAATTATGTATAAGGCTTTTATTCTTCCTCATTTTGACTATGCAGATCTTATATGGGATAATTGCAATGCAATGTTGGCAGTTGAACTTGAAAAAATGCACCTAGATGCTATTAGAACTATTATTGGAGCTGTTCGTGGCACAGGCCATCAAAAACTTTACAATAAGTCAGGTTTTACAACACTGCAAGAACGGCGCAGAAGACATAAATTGATCGTTTTTTTTAAATTAGTTAATGGTCTAGCGCCAGTGTATTTACTTGATTACTTACCATCTCTCATTTCAGCAGTAAATCCGTATCACCGACGCAAACCATATGATAGGCAAATGTTTCGATGTAGAACTGAATTATATAAGCATTCCTTTTTTCCTTCTGCAACATCTCTATGGAATGAATTACCTGAGCATATAAAACAAACGAATTCAATTGGTTGTTTTAAAAGATTTTTGTCCAGAGATGACCCTGTAATTCCCCCGTATGTCTACTCTAAAGTTCGAAAAGCAGAAATCATTCACTGTAAATTAAGATTAGAGATTAGTGATTTAAATGCAGATATGTTTAAAAGACATTTGACAAATGATGTTTTCTGCAGGTGTGGTTTTCATGTTGAAAATTGTGAACACTTTTTATTTGACTGTCCATTTTACACGAATGTTAGAGCAACCACTATTAATACTTTACCAGATAAGAATAATATTACTGTTGTGTGTGCTGTGTACGGTAATAGTGACAAGTCCTTGGCTGAAAACATAGCGCTGTTTAATCAGATTCAGAAATGTATATTAGACAGCAAACGTTTTTGTTAATACCATATGTTTAGTCATTTTGTTATTAGAGCATTGAATTGATCTATAGTGGATGCAATCTCTCTCTCTCTCTCTCTCTCTCTCTCTCTCTCTCTCTCTCTCTCTCTCTCTCTCTCTCTCTCTCTCTCTCTCTCTCTCTCTCTCTCTCTCTCTCTCTCACTGTATCTGATTGTCCTCTATGTCTCTATGTGTGTGTCTCTATGTGTGTGTGTGTGTGCGCATGTGTGTATGTGTGTATGTGTGTGTGTGTGTGTGTGTGTGTGTGTGTGTGTGTGTGTGTGTGTGTGTGTGTGTGTGTGAGTTTTCCGTACCACTGTTGCTATAGTTATCGTTGTTGTTGTTCTTGTTTTCATTTGTTTAAATATAATGCATTTACAATATCGTCCGCCACATTACTCGTTTGTTTCTAAGAGCACATTTATAAGTTTATCTTGTTGTGCTCCGTTATTATAACATTCAATTACGGCTTTGTATTTATGCAACTGAATAAAAAACAAGAAGAGCAAACGCTCGATCGAGTCACTTTCGCAGTTCTGAATATTATATGAGGCATCAGATGGACAGGAAGAAATTGCTATTCACAACACAATGCATACCTGAAGCATACCTGTGACCTTGAAAAAGGTCAAAGGTCACCAAAGCAGACGTCAAAGTGTAGAGGTCACTGGGAGTCACGTTCACATAAAATTTGAGCCCGGTCACTTTTATAGTTTCCGAGAAAAGCCCAACGTTAAGTTGTGTGTTGCCGAACAGAAAAGGCTAGTTATCTCCCTTGTTTTTCTGATAACGTTCGTAAAAGGCTACAGATGTAAATACTTTGATGTAAAGAATAATCCTACAAAGTTTCAATCACATCCGATGAACTTTGTCAAAGATATAAAATGTCTAATTTTTCCTTTGACGCTGACCTGTGACCTTGAAAAAGGTCAAAGGTCAACGAAACCATCGTTAAAGTGTAGAGGTCATTGGAGGTCACGACTAAACAAAATATGAGCCCGATCGCTTTGATAGTTTCCGAGAAAAGTCCAACGTTAAGGTGGTGTCTACGGACGGCCGGCCGGACGGCCGGCCGGACGGCCGGCCGGACAGACTAACACTGACCGATTACATAGAGTCACATTTTCTCAAGTGACTCAAAAACTGTTTAAACCAAAGGCCCAAAAGAGCACGTTTGCGGTCATTTTTTAGGGGGTCCTCCACTGAAAGTTCAATATATCCTAAATGTCTCAATGAAAACGTTTCAAACTTCCAGAAAACATGACAACTAGGTGAATAAAGATCACCATAACTGTTTGTGAATATATTGGCAATACAGGTAAAGTTACGTAACGTTTCCAAAAGAACTTTAAAAATATTCATATTAATTCAGGGTGTTATGCCAAACATTCGTGACGTTGCATGCAGGGCCAATAATGGTTATATCAGTATTTGCGAAAGTGTTAGGCAAATCTGAGCATTGGCAGAAATTTGCTGGAGGTATGAACGCGATAGACAAATTTGTCAACTCTGTCATTTGTACTTCCCCCCGCGGGTTAGGGGGAAGAATTTACCCGATGCTCCCCAGCATGTCGTAAGAGGCGACTAACGGATTCTGTTTCTCCTTTTACCCTTGTTAAGTGTTTCTTGTATAGAATATAGTCAATGTTTGTAAAGATTTTAGTCAAGCAGTATGTAAGAAATGTTAAGTCCTTTGTACTGGAAACTTGCATTCTCCCAGTAAGGTCATATATTGTACTACGTTGCAAGCCCCTGGAGCAATTTTTTGATTAGTGCTTTTGTGAACAAGAAACAATTGACAAGTGCCTCTATCCCATCTCCCCCCTTTCCCCGTCGCGATATAACCTTGAACGGTTGAAAACGACGTTAAACACCAAATAAAGAAAGAAAGAAAAAAATAATTTGTACTGTGTATGCTTACACACCCACGAGGGCCCCAAAGGGTTTAAAATCGTGATTGGCGATTTTTGACCTTTCTGTGACCGTGATTGCCGAAATTTCCATTTCTGTGATCGTGATGGGACTTTGCCCGTGATCCGTGATGACAAAAAAATCAAGTCTCGTGATCGTGATCGTCATTTGTTTTCGTGATCGTGATGGGCATTATTGCAAAGCATTTTATTTTCAACGTACATTTTTCACAGCTGTATCACTCTATGATCCTCTATTCGTCAAGGTGTTCGTGATCGTGAAAACAAAAATCAAGGTAACTGTGATCATGAAAGCTAAAATTTCCCTTCCCGTGATCGTGATGATACCCACCCCCCCCCCCCCCCCCCTTGGGGCCCTCACCCACCCCCCTCCGAGAAAACCTGGCCAGGCTTTAAGCTGCCTGAAAAAGAAGAGCGAATGAGAGTCTTCACTGGACTGTACAGACAAAAAGATATGTCTTGATCTCATGACTGACAATTTCATGAACCCAGATGCTGATTTTGACACAACTCAACATGTTAATCACTAGATACCGTTATCATTCCATAGCTACACGCTTGGAGCATAGCAAGAACGGAGGCAATCGTCAAGCGTGAGTACGCAAAACGTGTTTGTTCTCTCCTCTGTTGAAGCTGTGAGACATAAATGCTATTCAGACTTGGTCGTGTGACAGTTTTCTTCCAGACGGCTTCGTTAGACAATCAACGTAATCTTGTGTGGAAGAAAACGTCTTTCACACGACCAAGTCTGAATAGCAGGTAATTTTCAGTATTTTGGTCGCAGAACAGTAGGTACGTCCATTTTGCATTGTTTAGTAAGCCTCATATTAATTTTCACCTCTACGCGTAGGCGGCCATAGTTGAGGTCAGTTGTCGTGACCTTTCCGTCATTATAACATGACCTTTCCGTCATTAGCACGTGACCTTTCGTCACTTCCTCTTTGATGGCACGAGGCTGAGATTATTATGCTCGTGGGCAAGACGAGCAGGCAGTGCAGGTCTGCGGGGATTCCGACATGTACCGTAGTTGGTAGTCTTCACGTCTGCTTAATAAAGGGGATAGAATCCAGACACTGTTTTGCATTTTAAGGGGTTCCTTCCGTGATAAGGACGAAGTTTCGTATTCATCCAAAGTTACAGTTATTTCCCTTGAAGCCCGATCAGTGAGGTCGCTTCAGGTTCAGGTTTCTAGCATCCGCCGCATGCAGGTATTTTATCACTTAGACAGTTACGAAAGTTTAAAGTCATGTGCAGCTGGTTAGTATCAAGGGAAATAAATTTAAATGTGGTTGTGTTTTTTTTCGGGCGAGTGAGTGTGTTTTGCTTTTGGTTTATTCATTCGACGGCAGACGTATCCTTTTGCAGGAGGCCACAACACTGAAAAGTACATGTATAATGATACATTAACACTATCTGCCATTTGTCTTCGCAGGCTAACAAGCAGGGGATATAGCTCAGTTGGTAGCGCGCTGGATTTGTATTCAGTTGGCCGCTGTCAGCGTGAGTTCGATCCCAGGTTCGGCGGAAATTTATTTCACAGAGTCAACTTTGTGTGCAGACTCTCTTCGGTGTCTGAACCTCCCCCCGTGTACACTACATTGGGTGTGCACGTTAAAGATCCCACGATTGACAAAAGGGTCTTTCCTGGCAAAATTGCTTAGGCACAGTTAATAATTGTCTACCTATACCCGTGTGACTTGGAAGGTAAATATGCGCCGAAATGGCTGCAATCTACTGGCCGTATAAAATTTCATCTCACACGGCATCACTGCAGAGCGCCTAGAACTGTACCCACGGAATATGCGCGATATAAGACTCATTGATTGATTGATTGAGTTTGGATGTACAGCATCATCCGAACCCGAAATATCGTCATGGTACAATGTGGTTTGATGGCGGAAATAAACACTGACGGGACTGCAGACGAAGTGATTCATGATGCTTTAAAGCGACAGTTTGATTTGAGTTTTGCGGCCGTATAGGCGGTCTCTGCTTTTTTTTTCTCTGAATCTTAAAACATCAGGACATCGTGTTGTTCATTCTTTTAATTCCAAACCGAGTTTGTACTTTTCTCATTTAAAGGCACAGTAAGCCTCCCGTAAACCATCACAAATACTGTCAGGCTTTTACACACACTACAAACACCCTTCCATTTGAACGCTCACCGAACGGGAACATCCTGGCTGCTTTCCGTCGAGAGTGCGAAATGTTCAAAGAATTTATTTTCGCGGACCGTCTGATCTACAATCAGGCGCCTCGTTTTGGCGCTAGAACTAACTTTTAAAATCTAAATAATAAATTGACAGCTTGTAACACAAACATTCTTAAATCATAAAAGATTTCTTTTTTCATCAAGACAAGATCAGTACAATTCGAAGTTTTGAAAGTTTTAAACAAGTCGCGTAAGGCGAAATTACAACATTTAGTCAAGCTGTGGAACTCACAGAATGAAACTGAACGCACTGCATTTTGTCACAATGACCGTAGTCCGCCGCTGGTGCAAAAGGCAGTGAAATTAACGAGCATGTTTAGCGCGGTAGTGGTTGCGCTGTGCTACATAGCACGCTTTTCTATACCTCTCTTCGTTTTAACTTTCTGAGCGTGTTTTTAATCCAAACATATCATATCTATATGTTTTTGGAATCAGGAACCGACAAGAAATAAGATGAAATTGTTTTTAAATCGATTTCGGAAATGTTATTTTAATCATAATTTTTATATTTTTAATTTTCAGAGCTTGATTTTAATCCGAATATAACATATTTATATGTTTTTGGAATCAGAAAATGATGAAAAATAAGATGAACGTAAATTTGGATCATTATATAAAAAAAAATTTAATTACAATTTTCTGATTTTTAATGACCAAAGTCATTAATCAAGTTTTAAGCCTTCAAGGTGAAATGCAATACCAAAGTCCGGCCTTCGTCGAAAATTCCTTGGCCAAAATTTCAATCAATTTGATTGAAAAATGAGGGTGTGACAGTGCCGCCTCAACTTTTACAAAACGCCGGATATGACGTCATCAAAGACATGTATCCAAAAAATGAAAACAACGTCTGGGGATATCATAACCAGAAACTCTCATGTAAAATTTCATTAAGATCGGTCCAGTAGTTTACTCTGAATCGCTCTACACACACACACGCACAGACACACACACAGACACACACACACACACACACACACAAACACCACGACCCTCGTCTCGATTCCCCCCTCTATGTTAAAACCTTTAGTCAAAACTTGACTAAATGTAAAAAGATAGCCCGGAAGCAGGGTCACAAAAGGTCGTGTCTCAAAGCAGACGATTTTTCTGCATTGCGCTCGCTTTCTGAAGCCAGCCGCCGCCGACAAGTTCGTGTGACTCGCAGCCGTTTGTTGCATGTTAAGGCTGTTCTTAACCAGACGAACCATTGGTTCGCCGAACTAAGGTTCGCGAACCATGGTCTGTGTCTTAACTGGGTGAACTTGTTCGGCAAACTCAAGGACTAGTTCGTCCAAGACACGAAACCTGGATCGCCAACAAACGAGGGGAGCTCACTCCGAGTCGACAATAAAAGCAAGTAAGTTATTCCCCTTCCAAAAATGGCTGCCTCCAAGACGAAATCACCGATTGAGTAGTAACTCCGTGCTGGTTGTCGATTTGGGTCTCTCCTTCCCACTTGATCATGGTGCACGAAGCCTGGTAATCTTGAACTTTAGTGTGTTAAATTCATAGCTCAGAATCGAGTGGCATACTTTACTTATTTTAGATCCAAGTACCTGTAATCAAGCCCAAGAACATTTATCATGAAATTAATTGACGGATTAAGCTCCAAACCTAAGCATAATTAATTAATTTGGTTGTTTGATCGGCGAAAATGGCGTAGGTTGTCAACCAAGGGACTTCAATTACACGACAAAGTTGCCTCCCCTGTCCGCTGACACGGATAATTCCTTCTTTGACGCATGTAATTTGTAAACAAAATGCATTCGTACCAGAGTACGCTATGATTCGTACAGTTCATCGGAGTTCATTCCGTGACTTTAAAGGGATCTAAAAGACTTGTTATGATTACAAGTGCAGGTTCTCCAAATTTGGAGGCTTGAATGCCTCTGAATTATGAGCTATGAATTTAACACATTAAAGTTCAAGATTACCCGAAGCCTTCTGTCATTTACCCTCCTGGGCTAAAGGTTATAAATTGATTCGAGAAAATAACATGACTGGTATGGACTGATCATTGTGTCTACCGTGGAGCCATCGGGGTTCTATGGGAAATGCTACACAAAAAAACTTGCCTGTGAAAAGGGAAAGACGGTGACCAAAAATAAATGATGATAGCGATATTTCTAATTGTTTACCAAAGTGTGTGTGCGTGTCTGTCTGTCCACGTGTGTGTTTGAGCTCTTTTCGGTACAGAATATGAGTTTGGGGATTGAGTGAAGAGGGAGACCTAAAAAAAAAACTACTCGGGATTTTGGTTCTTTTATCACAATTCAGTCTGTTTTAATTTTCAAGTTATAGCAGAAATCTTCTATTTGCACTGATACACTGGAATCCCTTGTGGATGTATTGCTTTAAGGGTCTACAAATAGTACTACTGAACCAAAATCATCCTGTTTCTTTACGTTTTGAGCAATTCAATTGGTCTTGGTTTTTGTTTTTTAAAAATTTGATTCCTCTTCATTCTTCTCAAAAAAAAGCTTTCATTGCGATAAACAAAACATTACTGGATAGACGTTTTCTTGGAGAACGTCTGTATTAGCAAGCATTTAAAGTAGGAGGACGATATGGAACGTACGATAAAAGGATGTGCTTTAGCTTTCTGTCTCATCATTTATAAATGTTGCCCTTCAATCACACACACACACACACTTTTGATCCAGCTCCAACCATATTTCATAAGGCTTTATTCAGGGTTGTCTCTTGTTCTTAAACATCCGATTTCTAAGCACACGTCTGTGCTGAGAATATGAACATGAACCGATATGAACATCAATGTCAGCCGCCTTTTTATTATGAAATAATGTTCATTTGTGTTCCAAACACTTCCGAAGAATACTTGTTGGTGTGTCTTCAGTCGCCCTGACATCATCACAACTCGACCCTGTCCTGCAAAAATACAAATATATACAGGGTGACACCCAAACATTCAACCCAAACAAATGCTTATTTCTTTTACATCTGTTGACCGAATTAGTTATCTTTCTTTTTTTCTTTCTTTTTTTTTTTTGGTCCCTGTCCTGTCCTGTCTTGTCTTGTCATGCCTTGTCTTGTCTTGTCATCCCTCTATTCAGTATTGGCCTACTGGCAACCTTTTCCTAACTTGTCTTGTCTTGCCATGTCTTGTCTTGTCTTGTATTGTATATACATTTAGCATACATTTGGGTAAAGGTTTGCGAACAGGTAAGGGGTGTAAGAGAGAGAGAGAGAGAGAGAGAGAGAGAGAGAGAGAGAGAGACAGAGACAGAGATGGTGGTGGTCTATGTTACATTACACAGGTCAACACAGTTGCAAGTTCATAGGTTAAAGGCTGCCCTTTTCGTAGCGTTCATTAATTAATTCCTATTGTTTACATGTGCCAATAATGTTATAAAACTGTACCTAAGGGGATATAATAACGATTGGCTGTAGCTTTAGAAAACAGAAACAATTATTTCAGTATTGCAAAGTGGTGTTGATAGTGTCAAATGTAAACAGAACAGTCTCAAAGTGAAAGTGGATGTTTTCCGGAAATTGCGAAGTTAACAAGAATACAGAAAAGCGCGCTTTCCTGCTTAGCACAATCCGCTACCGCGCTAATCTGGCGTGTCAATATCACTACGTTGTGCACGTGGAAGTTGAGCGATTTCCTTCACGCGGGGATTGACGAAGCTGTACTGTCTGTGTTGACGGTCTAAAAATAGCCCAAGCCCTGGAGAACTGTTTCTAATGATAGCAATAAATTTTATTAAGAATTGATTATTTCTTGTAATTGGTAAGGACTTCAAACCTAAAACTTTGCAGGAAGCTTAATTTATACATCCCCGCAACGATGGGAAAAGCCCTGGAAGTAAGTAAACTAATTAAATAGGACTTTGTCAGCCTTTAAAGGAGGGGCTATTGTGTATTGTGAGGAAATAATTTTCTGATGTAATTTTAATTCATTATTGGTGTTTTATGCAAAACGTACGGTCAATATTGAAAGTTTAAAAAAAGTACTGCCCTCACATTAATACGAAGGCGGGATCACAGCTGGATAAGAAAAGGTACGGCAATTTCGACCCGGAGGTCTCTTTCAGGGCGCACAGAGGATGAGACAACACAGGAGAAAAAAAAAAAAACCACAGATAATAGCACACGGAAGGAACGATTACAGCAGTTATAATTAAATTACTTTGTGGGTCAGGGTTTTTTAGGAGTACAGGGGAAACCCCTTTTAAGACCTTAAAAAATGTGAGAAAATCAAGTCTTAAAATGGAAGGGGTCTAAAAATGGGGGTAATTTACAGAGGTTATGAACAGAACATCTTCTTCTTCATCAGCGTTCCAGAAATTCTGGTGACGTGTGAGCTTGTTTGCCCATTTGGGTTCCCCACACTTTACTCTGAGAGCATAGTCAGCTTCACTCCGCTTTCGTTGAGTAGGCATGCTGGATATTTTCGTGTTTCCATAACCCACCGAACTCCGACATGGTTTACAGGATCTTTTCCGTGCGCACTTGGTCTTGTGCTTGCGTGTACACACGGAGGGGATTAAGTCACTAAGCAGGTCTGCACATAAGTTGACCTGGGAGATCGGAAAAATCTCCACTCTTAACCCACCAGGCGGCAGTGACCGGGATTCGAACTCACGACCTCTCGATTAGGAGCCTGACGTCTTACCACTGCGCGCCACTTCACCTGTCACAGAACATCTAAAGAAGCAAGATCTTAAAAAGGAGGAAGTCTGAAATGAATGGGTCTGAAAGGGGGGTTCCACTGTGGAAAAGTACCTGTCAGTTTACCTGTATGTATTAGGACTGGGTGGCCGAGTGGTAACGCACTTGCGCTTGGAAGCGAGAGGTTGCGAGTTCGACCCTGGGTCAGGGCGTTAGCAATTTTCTCCCCCCTTTCCTAACCTAGGTGGTGGGTTCAAGTGCTAGTCTTTCGGATGAGACGAAAAACCGAGGTCCCTTCCGTGTACACTACATTGGGGTGTGCACGTTAAAGATCCCACGATTGACAAAAGGGTCTTTCCTGGCAAAATTGTATAGGCATAGATAAAAATGTCCACCAAAATACACGTGTGACTTGGAATAATAGGCCGTGAAAAGTAGGATATGCGCCGAAATGGCTGCGATCTGCTGGCCGATGTGAATGCGTGATGTATTGTGTAAGAAAATTCCATCTCACACGGCATAAATAAATCCCTGCGCCTTGAATATGTGCGCGATATAAATTGCATAAAAAAAATGTAAAAAATAAAAAATAAAAATCCTTGCGCTTAGAACTGTTCCCACGGAATACGCGCGATATAAGCCTCATATTGATTGATTGAATAAGACCACCCCTGACATGCGGCACATACCAAATATCTACAAGTGCTTTGTGTGAACAGTAAAAAAAATTGTTTTCCTTTTTGCGAATTCATTTCATTAAACACAACAACAACAAAATTCATCAAATTCTAGCTGAGCAGAACGGCTTTCACAATTATGACTGGGCCTTTAAAGGCATGTTCCTCACCATATTACCCAGCATATCAGACACCACATGTTTGACTAGGTTTTTACATGGGAACAACAAGACTATACAGGATGGTAAAAAAACCTCCCTATTTTCTTTTTAATCACATTTTTGACTGCGAAAAAAAAAAAGAGATCAAAAAGGAAATAGGGCGCTTTTTTTTAGACACCCCTTTTTACGTCCAGCTTCTTTTGGTGGAGATTCAAGTTACAGACACATGTGAAATTCATTAAGCAAAAAGGTTCCCACTATGCACTGCCACAGAACACAACCAGGTTATTAATGTGCGGTACAGTGTATAATTATGTTAAAGTAAAAGGATGCCCTTCTTTTGTTTAATTGGAGCATCTATGATGTCTGACATTTTGGTTCTAACGGTAAGGAACGTATGTTTAGGCTCTAATAAGGACAGTTTGTCTTGTCAAAAGCCTCATGCATATTCCTTCCTCCCCATGCAAGACTTTCTTTTATTTGAATATCTGCCTTTATAGTACAAAAATCAAATAAAAAGGTCGCACTCTGCGCATAGCGACAAAAATCGCAATTTTACCAAGAAAACCTCACACTCAGTCTTTATGTGGAGAAAGACCCTGACTGTTGCAGTATGTTATGCATTTGAAAACATCTAAAATTGTGTACTTGAATTCTACAGTTTGATCAGTTCTGTGTGTTTAAAAAGTTACCTCGGTCATTCTGACATGCTCTTGCTCAAATCACATCCCAGACAATATTGTAGACTCCATTGATAGACGCTGTGGTGCATGGGAGAACTGCATTCTGAGGAAACGAAAAAAATATACACTGAGGAAGAACAGTCACAACAACATTTGCAGCAGCAACAGGCTATATAATTTTATTCAAAGAACACTTAAATAAGGTAAAATGAAAATCAGTGTTGTGTCAGTAAATTTGATTTGGGGGAGATGGAAGGATTGGGGTGGGGGTTTAGAGGCGGGGATAGAAGGATAGCTGGGAACCGGGGAAGGTGGGGTGGCTAACACAGTTTGATCATGTAATGACTGGGACAATGTTTAATATATCAAAAAGGCAGCAACTCTGTAATGCATTATTTGAACCAACTTCTCCATTAACTAAATAAAGATCAGTAAAAGTTACCTCTTTCATTCTGGAATCTTTTTGGTCCCATCACAGCTCAGACGCAGACTCAATGGACAGATACTGTAATGATGAAAAAAACACCAGCATTTTAAGGGAGAACAAGAATTATGCAGAAAGGAGAAACAGTAATGAGTAAGAACAACAGCAGCAGCAGCAGCAGACTCAATACTCTTACTCTACATAACACTCTCACTGAATGACTGATTCAGTAACTAAATCCCAGTGAAGTGCAAGGGATCAAAATTACTGATGTAAAAACAGAGACAGAGAGAGAGAGAGAGAGAGAGAGACAGAGACAGAGAGAGACAGAGACAGAGAGAGAGACAGACAGACACAGACAGACAGACAGGCAGAGACAATGCGAATGTGTGTGTGTGTGTGTGTGTGTGTGTGTGTGTGTGTGTGTGTGTGTGTGTGTGTACATGAGAAATGCAGTGCCATTGAAAACAAACACTTGCTTCATTTAAATATCAACAGTTATACAACATAAGAGGCACTAGAAAAGTTGTACATGAAAATAAATGTTGCTCTTGCTGATGGAAAAAGAGCAGGGGGAGAGGGTCGATGTTGCTTGCACTTGCAGATAATTATGCACTAACATCCAGCTGTTTTTCTGGGTGTACTGTAACCCTGTAATGTTTAAGCAGAAATGTTTGTGGATCACGTTATGCTTCTGCTTTTAGATCAGTTTGAGTATTTGCAATATTACCTGGATCATTGCGGCATCCTCTTGATCACATCACATTTGAGACTTTGACCTATATATAGACTCCATGGGCAGACGCTGAAGTTATTACAAGGGCATTCTGAAAAATGACAATACAAATGCAGAGATGTAGAACTTTACATTACACTTACAGAAGCAACAACCAGAGAGCTGATTTATACAGGTAGAGAGAAAGAGAAGAAGAAGTAAAAGAAAAAAGAGAGCATAGAAAGAGAGAGAGGGGGTGGGGGATGGGGCAAAGGGAGTGTGTAATGTGACGTGAGGAAGGGGAAGAGCAATGGAAAATGAAACTCTCAGTACTTTTAATTTATATTAACAGTTATGGAACTATTTGAGCACTCCCCATAACCACAAACAAGGTACAGACGGCAACATATGTTGCACGGAAGGGTGGGGGTAGTTGGACTGGAGAGTGTTGTTATGGGTTTAGGGTGGTGCTGGGGTGGAGTGTGTATGTAACTTGATAATAAAGTTAAACAAGAAGAGCAAACGCTCGATCGAGTCACTTTCGCAGTTCTGAATATTATATGAGGCATCAGATGGACAGGAAGAAATTGCTATTCACAACACAATGAGTCACGTTCACATAAAATTTGAGCCCGGTCACTTTTATAGTTTCCGAGAAAAGCCCAACGTTAAGTTGTGTGTTGCCGAACAGAAAAGGCTAGTTATCTCCCTTGTTTTTCTGATAACGTTCGTAAAAGGCTACAGATGTAAATACTTTGATGTAAAGAATAATCCTACAAAGTTTCAATCACATCCGATGAACTTTGTCAAAGATATAAAATGTCTAATTTTTCCTTTGACGCTGACCTGTGACCTTGAAAAAGGTCAAAGGTCAACGAAACCATCGTTAAAGTGTAGAGGTCATTGGAGGTCACGACTAAACAAAATATGAGCCCGATCGCTTTGATAGTTTCCGAGAAAAGTCCAACGTTAAGGTGGTGTCTACGGACGGCCGGCCGGCCGGACGGCCGGCCGGACAGACTAACACTGACCGATTACATAGAGTCACTTTTTCTCAAGTGACTCAAAAACAAAGGAATACTGTACTCACCGATACAAGAACGAGACAAGACGGTACGAATTTTCGCTTATGGAAGCTTCATCAGGAAAAACAAGAACACAAAAGACAACAAAAAGCAGACGCAACACGGAACGAACAAGGTTTGAAATAACTTGATAATAATAAGCATGATCAGTTAGAGCTAACAACTATCTTGATCTTCACAGACATAAATTGCACAATGATTTCACCAGCATGTACCTTTATTTTTGCCCTTGAGTTAGGTGGAAGACAAAGTTGAGTGGTGAACGCAAGTTGTATTGATCACTGGGTCATCCTGCGGTCCGGGCCATTGATCTGCACATTGCACCAGCACAAACAAACACAATGTTATGATCTCAATCAGCCTGCATGGTCAATCATGAATCTAAGAACACAAACACTGTCCAGATCTAATTGAAAACGAGATCATCATTACTTGGGAAATTCAATGAAAATCTAGCAGTCAACGAAGCAGATAGATCTGTCCTTGCGATTGTTGTTGCAAGCAGATAAATGTGTGAACTTCCTTATCTCAACGTTATCATTCAACATATTGATATTTTGCCTGATGGATGTTGTGCCGATGAGATAAACAAACAATCAAAATCAAAGTCATAAACTTTTGAAGAAAAAAATTAAACAAATTGAGCAGAAAGAATCTAGCTTACTGCTGTGCTGATTTCGACAAAATCAATGCGTTTACATGCCGAAGTCATTCCTGCTTTTATTCATATCATACTAGATGATCCTAATGCACAACAATACGAAAACGAGCTCAGCGAAATGAGTAACACTGCCTCACCTGCACTAACACAATCACAATGCTGCAGAAGCGAAGGTCGTCTACGACTGGAAATTTCGAAGTCGAACAGCGGCGTTTTTTCACTCTCAGCGGTTGTCTTGCTCGGAAAAGTGAAAAGCTTAACTTGAAATCGAACGGAAGTCACCATTCTACCTTTTCGTTCAAGCGTTGTTTTTATAAAATCTCAGAAAATGTAATTTTGACTTGGGTGATTTCGTCCGCCATTGAGATTCAGTTTTTCAATAATTTGTCTTCCTCCTTGGCAGAAGAGTCAAAGGTTCGGCCCGATCTTCAAGGTTCCCAAGACATGACTTGCAAACCCCGAACCTAGTTCGCCGAACCCCCCAAACCTAGTTCGAAAACTCAGGTTCGTCTGGTTAAGAACCAAGACAAGTTCGCCGAACCAGTCTTGAGGTTCGCCGAACCCCACGAACCTAGTTCGCGAACCAAAGGTTCGTCTGGTTAAGAACAGCCTTAAGAATCAGAGGTACACAATAACGTGCTATTGCAGATACAGCCAGTCGCTATAAAATCTCAAACTGACGACTAAATTGTGAGAGAAAAAAAAAGGAAAGTGGATCACACGGGTTCACGAAATCTGGTGTGTGGTTTACGCGAGCTAAATAGCAATTCAAACGAACTGTTTTATTTAATGCTATTAAATGCTATTGCAAGTGTGTTCGATAAGGTTAGAACTGCTTTTTTCATTAGAAGATTTAAATCGTTTTGTAAACCATTTGAGACATACTGGGGCTTTAAATATTCGCTTTAAGGAGCAAGTTAAAAATGGAGATCCACCAAAATAAAACTCTGCTGGTTGTGCACACATTGCACCAATATACGTTACTTCATCCTATTTCTTTTTTTGACATTTGACTTTTGTTTCTTTTCTTGTCGTGTTTTCCTGGGTGTTTATTTTTGCCGTGTCTCATTTCCTTACATTTTTATTTATTTTAATTTATTCTATTCTATTTTCTTTCCCTGATTCAATTGTTCACTTTGTTTTGTTTTATGGGGTGTGTAGTTTTTTTTCTCATATATCTTTTCTTTCTTTTTCTATTCCCTTACATTTATGTAATTTGGGCTGTGTCCCCCCCCCCCCCCCCCCCCTACCCGCTGCCATATTTGTTTAACGACATTGTATAATATTCTTCAGCTGACGTACTTTCTTTTTTCACAGCACCCCTTTCTTTTTTATCACTGTCTTTTTTCGTTCCTTTATCGTGTCAGGTTCTTTTTTTTTTATTTTATTTTTTTTTACTTGTATTTCCTTCTTGTGTTTTTTCTTAATCATGACTTCTTGTCTGTGTGAAACAATATTACGACTTGCATGCGATCAATATTTCTTTTACATGCAACATTTTTTGTGGACTTAAATCATGATGACCCATTCAATGACTCGTCAATTCTGACTCATAAATTATGCAAGTAACACTTTTTGTGAATAAAAAAAGACAACATTCCTCAGCTTGTATAACAAAGATCTTGAAACAAACTCGAAAATCCACGGTACATGGTTAGAAAACAAATTTTACATTTTGAACCACCTCTGCCCAGAGTCTCAACCGAAATCGTTGCAATGACGCGTCAGTAACAAAGGTAGACAGGCCTTCCATGTACGGAAGGTGGAGTGTTCGAATCCCGTCCGCGCCTGGGGTTAACCCCTTCACTGCCACAGTATAACAGCATTATCCGAACGGTCTATGGGAAAGAACTGTGTTTAGAACCCCTACAAGTACTTGGACAGTGGTTACCTCCCATTTAGTTTTCAGAAATGTTGTTGACACAAATCCCACGTATGAGATACGGTTATGGGCGTAGGACAAACCGAAAATGACCACGTCTTACATACGGGGTGGGCAGTGAAGGGGTTAAGGGTGGATTTTTTTTCGATCTCCCAGGTCAGCTTATGTGCAGACCTGCTGGTGCCTTAATTATCCCCCATCATGTGACTACGTAAGCACAAGTCCAACTGAGTGCGCATGGAAAAAATCCTGTAATCCATGTCAGAGTTCGGTGGGTTATAGAAATTCGAAATACCAAGCATGCATCCCCCGTTATCGGCGTACGGGTGCCGCAGTGTTGGGGTAAAAACGGTAATACACGTGAATAAAGCACGAGTGTACGTGGGAGTTTCAGCCCATGAACGCAGAAGAAGAAGAAGAATGAGAAACAAAGTGAGAGAAAGCCTTTCACATCAATATTACTGTTGGAAGGGGGCCTGCTAGCTCAGAATAATTGAGTCTGATAAATTTTAAAAAAATCAATAATTTTTTTTAAAGGATCCTCGCGGATTTGGGATTGGAATGAGGATAATCACCATGCACAGAGCAAAGAACGTTAGAAGAGAAAAACATGTGGAAATCGGGTTTAAGAAGGGTTCCTGTGCTGTTGTTGTTGTTGTTTAATGTTGTTGTTGTTGTTGTTGTTGCCACAAATACACATACACACCTAAGTACACAAACATACACACACACACACAGACGCACGCACACACACACACTCACACTCACACTCACACACACATACACACACACACACACACACACACACACACACGATCGAACACACACGATCGAACACACAGGGGAGTAAAGACTGATCGAACACACAGGGGAGTAAAGACTGATGACTCAGTCATATTTTGAGAATATTACCTGAGATTTCCCGCCTAAAAAAAATGTAAGCCGCAAAGACCACAAAAAACAAATCCCAGACATAATATTCGCGAAGCTAATGAGATAATAATCAGAAGAATTTTGTTATCTTGTTTATTGTTCCTCCTCAGTGCACGCACTTCTCTCGAGAGACGTGGCGCACATTTATAACTGTCTTTCAGGATAACTGATTAGGGATTTGTCCTAGTGCAGTTCTCTGAGAATAACCTTTTGAAAAAATGCGTTCACGTGCGGACACACGTGTACGCACACGTGCATGCACACGCACGAACACGCACACACACACACGCACGCATGCACACACGCACGCACACACGCACACACACGCACGCGCACGCACACAAACACACACACACACACACATACATACACACACGCACGCACACAGCCTTGTTGATGATCGCCTGAAAAGTTTTGACACGCAATTCATCATTCATTTTCATCTGAGGTTCGTTACCTTAATTTTATGGAAAAGAGCAGCAGAAAAGTCTCTCCCATGCATCATATCAGTTTTTCGTGGCAAACATTTTTCCAAGGGCAACGAGTTTTGACACATCGGTGGTCACTTCCGCGAATCCTTCCAGTGAATATTGGTCAACCTTTTCTGGCGAAGGAGTAATTCGAGAGGGCGCACGCACGTATAAACATACTTGCATGCACGAACACACCACACACATACACACACACACACACACATACATGCGTGTGAGTATGCGTGCGTGTTTGTGCATCTGTGTCTGTGTCAGTGTGTCAGTGTGTGTGTGAGAGAGTTTGTAAATGTGTGAGAGTGTGTGTATGTGTGTGTGTGTGTGTGTGTGTCTGTGTGTGTCTGTGTGTGTCTGTGTGTGTGCATGTCTGTGTCTGTGTCTGTGTGTTTTATGCGCATGTATGATTTCTGGGCATGCGAACGTTTGTTCAGCTGTTGTTTGTTTTTTTCTTTTTTGTGCGTGTTTTCCCTCTCTAATCCTTGAAATCTTTACTTAAGCGGATATCCATGAACGTGGAATTCTTTTCGTTTCTGAGCTAAGCCTCTCGATCTGACATTTACCCCAAAATGTAGAACATTTTTTGTTGCTCTTGTTTACAGGGCTTAAGAGATGAAATGCGTTTCCCTGTGTTTTTTATTGCCGATTCTTTATTGCTGCAGTGCGTTTTCTTGCAGCTACGTCGAAAAAGATTCTATCGAGTGGATCTCACACACCCACACACACACACACATACACACACACACACACACACACACACACACACACACACACACACACACACACACATATCTCTCTCTATATATATATATAACATCAGAAATTGTGAAAGAAACAACTGATTGAAAGTCAGCAGAGACTTTCTTCCGAGATATGTTAAAATCTCTTAGCAGAGAAAGAGAGAGAAATAAGTATCCCTTCACAGACAGCCTATTGTGAGCAAAGTCCCTATGTGGGGGACGTATCGCAAGGTAATCTAGTCCTGAGGAGGACCATTGTATTTGTACCTAGACCATACATCTATATATATACGACTTGTGTGTCTGTGTGTGTGTGTCTGTGTGTGTGTGTCTGTGTGTGTGTGTCTGTGTGTGTGTGTGTGTGTTCGCTATACCAAGCCAAAGTTCTCGATGGATCTGCTTCAAATTTGGTGGGCATATTCAGGTAGACCCCGGACACAACCTGGTCGATGAGACTTTTCAACACGTGCTCTCAGCGCGCAGCGCTGAACCGATTTTGGTTTTTCTGTTCAGCTTCCCAGATCCATTCCCACTAACTCTTCCTTATCTTCTCCAGTGTTTTGCGTTTATCTCCCTTCCTTCGTGTGGCGTCAATCCATATTCCCGTTACTACGTTACTATTTTTAGAATGTCACTGCACTGTCCAGAACGCTTTCCTTGCACCCGTAAGTTGTCCTCACTGTAAAAGTGCAAAGGTTGAATCAATTTATAGCCACGCGAAAAATACACTGTCATCTATCTCTATATATTTATAGATATAGATATACATATATATATATATACGGCTTCTGTGTGTGTGTGTGTGTGTGTTAGTGTGTGTGTGTTAGTGTGTATGTGTGTGTGTGTGTGTGTGTGTGGAGGCAACACCTGTGGATTGTAGAGTTCTGTTTGTGATGGGGTCTGGCGGTTTTTGTCTGTCTGTATGTTCTGGCCTTTGAGAAGCCATAACAGTTAATATAGGGCTTAGAAATAAGCTCTAAAATTCTCAATCCCGTTTGAGAGGACTTCGCCTTCAAAGGTGATTGTGGTGTTTCGGCACTCGGTTACATTTGACGTCGTCGACAGGGATGGGACTCGACATGATATGTTCAGGAATGGCATTATGGCCACTGAATCATTTTCGTGCTATTCCCATTCCACCACCTAAGCTTGGCGGGTCCATGGTTCGGAACTTTGGGGACAAAGTTCATTCAAAGGGGGTCGAGTGTGACAGGGAGACTACCGTCGCCCTTCACAGCAGACTCTGCAGAGTTGTTCGCCTTAGAAGTTGTGGGCTTTCCTTGCATGTACCCGTAAGTTGTCCTCACTGTAAAAGTGCAAAGGTCGAATCTATTTATCGAAAAATGCACTGTCACCTATGTCTATATATTTATATAGATAGATAGATATATACGGCTTCTCTGTGTGTGTGTGTGTGTGTGTGTGTGTGTGTGTGTGTGTGTGTGTGTGTGTGTGTGTGTGTGTGTGTGTGTGTGTGGAGGCAACACCTGTGGATTGTAGAGTTCTGTTTGTGATGGGGTCTGGCGGCTTTTGTCTGTCTGTATGTTCTTGCCTTCCTTTGAGTGGGCACAAACTGGTGGATGAAAATGTTCACACGTGCTGTAAGACGGCGAACCGCCACGCTGTCTGTCTCTGTCTCGCGATTCACCCGGCGAAGCCGGGTATTCCTCTAGTATAATTATATATATGATAAAATCCAATTGATAAAGTGAAATAAAACAACTATCCCAGAACCAAACAATATACATAATGATACAATGCGAAACTTCAAAAACACTAAGTTACGACCTATACATGTATACATAATTATACAATCAAACACGGGGATAAGGAGCACGTGTAGAAATTTTGCCTCACTAAAAGCAAGAGTATGCACTGCACTCTTTTACAACCCAAACAAACCAGATGGAGTTATTTCCGAAGTTCGTCTATTGTTCTTGAGTGAGGTAACTTCGAACTTGTTTTGTAGAAAACTGAGGCGAGGATGGGGGGTGGGGTGGGGGGGAGGGGGGTCCGCACCTGCAGCCATGTTTGATTTTCAGCTGAATCTGGTCAGAAATATTCAAACCATTGAACCAGTTAAGCCGTTATACAACATTTATATAGCGCTTCTCCACAGCTTGAAGCGCTTTACAATGTCTTGAGGGGGGGAGGAGGAAATAATTAAGATATTCAAATCACTGAGTACAATATGCAGTAAATAACGCATTAAAAACATGAAAAAATAAAGGTCAATAAGCGAACATACAAACATAAATGAAAAATATTGCCAAAAAATGAATAATGAATGCGTGTGAGGTAGGGTAAGCTATGCAATACGTTATCCTCAGTGCCAGCGGCAGCGGCAGCGAGATCATCCTGCGATTTGTCACACCGTTGCTCTGCTTCTCCTTCGTTTTTA
The DNA here is from genome assembly GCF_037325665.1 of Littorina saxatilis. NCBI lineage: Eukaryota > Metazoa > Mollusca > Gastropoda > Littorinimorpha > Littorinidae > Littorina > Littorina saxatilis. Next base: position 42,868,367 of record NC_090256.1, read on the forward strand.
CATTCAGTCAAGTTTTGACTAAATGTTATAACATAGACGGGGAATCGCGACGAGGGTCGTGGTGTATGTGTATGTGTATGGGTGTGTGTGTGTGTGTGTGTGTGTGTGTGTGTAGAGCGATTTAGAGATTCTACTGAACCGATCTTCATGAAACTTTACATGATAGTTCCCGAGTATGATATCCCCAGATTTTTTTTTTCTCCGATAAGTGTCTTTGATGACGTCATATCCGGGGTTTTGTCAAAGCTGAGGCGGCATTGTCACGCTCTCATTTTCCAACCAATTGTGTTGAAATTTTCGTCAAGCAATCTTTGACGAAGGCCGGACTTTGGTATTGCATTTTAGCTTGGAAGCTTACAATTTAATTAATGAGTTTGTTCATTAAAGTTGTCACTAAAAATATATACAAATGCCATGTTTACTCCAAAAGTGTGATCACAATTAAAGAAAATAGGTTAATTAGGTACCATAACTAAAATTTTAGAAATCGATCCAAAAACGATTTCATCTTACTCTTTATCATTTCCTCATTCCAAAAACGTATAGATATAATATGTTTGTATTAAAAGCAAGCTCAGAAAGTTTTGTAAAAAAATACAGAAAAGCCCGCTTTTCTGATTACCGCAATACGCTACTATGCTATACTGGCTTGTCAATTTCACTTCGTTTTGTGCGTGAAAAGTGAGCGGTTTCTTTGCCGCGTGGATTGAAGAAGCTGTATTGTCTTGGTCAAAAAATGCAGTGCGTTCAGTTTCATTTTGTGAGTTCAACAGATTGACTAAATGTTGTAATTTCGCCTTACGCGACTTGTTTTATCTCAGCTCCGCTGTGTGCGTCACCTTTCCGTTTTTGAAGCGGCATCGTCTTTGACTGGTTTTTTGGTGTGGTTTTAATTTGTGTATGGTGGGTGGAGTTGGGGTGGGTTTTTGTGTGTGTGTGTGTGTGTGTGTGTGTGTGTGTGTCTGTTTGTGTGCGTGTATCTATGTGTGCGTGCGTGCGTCCGTGTGTGCGTCCGTGCGTGCATGATGAGTGTGTGTGTTTTTGCTTTGGTTTTGTTTTTTACATTTAGTCAAGTTTTGACTAAATGTTTTAACGTAGGGGGGGAATCGAGACGAGGGTGTGGTGTATGTGTGTGTGTGTGTGTGAGTGTGTGTGTGTGTGTGTGTGTGTGTGTGTGTGTGTGTGTGTGTGTAGAGCGATTCCACTACTAGATAAACTACTGGACCAATCTTTATGAAATTTTACATGAGAGTTCCTGGGAATGATATCCCAGGACTATTTTTTCTTTTTTTCGATAAATGTCTTTGATGACGTCATATCCGGCTTTTTGTAAAAGTTGTGGTGGCACTGTCACACCCTCATTTTTCAATCAAATTGATTGCAATTTTGGCCAAGCAATCTTCGACGAAGGCCGGACTTCGGTATTGCATTTCAGCTTGGTGGCTTAAAAATTAATTAATGACTTTGGTCATTAAAAATCTGAAAATTGTAAAAAAACAAAAAAAATTATAAAACGATCCAAATTTACGTTCATCTTATTCTTCATCATGTTCTGATTCCAAAAACATATAAATATGTTATATTTGGATTAAAAACAAGCTCTGAAAATTAAAAATATAAAAATTATGATCAAAATTAACTTTCCGAATTCGATTTAAAAACAATTTCATCTTATTCCTTGTCGGTTCCTGATTCTAAAAACATATAGATAGGATATGTTTGGATTAAAAACACGCTCAGAAAGTTAAAACGAAGAGAGGTACAGTAAAGCGTGCTATGAAGCACAGCGCAACCGCTACCGCGCCAAACAGGCTCGTCACTTTCACTGCCTTTTGCACTAGCGGCGGACTACGTTCAGTTTCATTCTGTGAGTTCCACAGCTTGACTAAATGTAGTAATTTCGCCTTACGCGACTTGTTTTCTTTTTCAACGGCAGGCAACGATTTATGTGTAAAATCGTGGACAGCTCTTTGGAGTTTTTTGTCCAAATTGTCACTGCTTGCACGGGAATGAAGGTATCTTCAAAGACCAGAGCTTTCTCACCGGCTGCGGCAAAACAAGTGCTGAGGGGTGATGGGGGGGGGGGGGGGATTGTGGAGGGAGGGGGCTGATCGTTGACAAGTCACAGTTGTGGCGCTGTGCTATTTACCAAAGAGTGCTTATTAAAAGACCTCTTTGGTAACGCTCAGGATATCCAGGGTTATCAGGCTGTATCAAAAGGGATCGGTTCCTTGGGAGAGGGGGAGCTGACTGCGCGATGACATGCCACAGTTCTGAAGGTGTTGAGTAAGAGACACATTTTTACTAAAAGACACAAAAACAGAATATCCAAGGTTGTTAAAAGCCATAACAGCAACAACAATATTGTGAGCGATGATACGACACGTCTCTAGCAGTACGGTAGATGTTAGACCTGAGCAAGATTCTTTTTTGATTAAAAGACCCCCCTAAAATACAGAATAGTCCAAAGGGTGTAAACTTATATATCTAGGTGTTTAAAAGGCAAGACACTATTCTGAGCGATGACACGACACATCCCTGGCGGTGTGGTAGATGTTAGAGTGTGCTGATTAAAAGACCAACTGCTGGCAGATGATGTCTGGAATCTTTGCTCCTGGCATCCTGCTCTCTCGGTGCGGGCAACAAATGCCATGGTAAACAGGGCCATTAATGTCAGACTCTCTTTGCGGCCAGTCAAATGTCACCCCCCCAGTTAGCAAGACAATAAGGAGGGAGGGGGATGGGTATCACAGTTTATGAAAGGTGGGGGGGGGGGGGGTCGCTAGGGCTTATGTTTGGCCAAACAAAAATATATGTTGGTGTAGGGTTAACGTGACCAAAAAAGATAGGTTTTTTTTAATTTTTTTAAATTTTCTTAATTTTTTTTTTTTTAAGATTTAGTCGAGTTTAAAGGAGGTTACTTCCTTAGTCTTGGTATGGTTCGCAAAATGTTCCAAAAGTTGGGGGGGGGGGGGGGGTTTAGAAATGAAAAAAAAGTTTTAGGGTCAGCGGGAAAGAATAGGGTCGGTCGGGTTACCCTAAACCAACATATATTTTTGTTTGGCCTTATGACTGTGGAACAGCTTAAAAAAACAAGAATGGTTAGTTGATAGAACGTTAGAATGGTTACTTTTTGTTTTACAAAAACAACATTCACAAGTACATCCAATTAGCAAGACAATTTGCTTTGGGGTGGGGTGGGGGGGGGGTCGCTTGGGCTGATGCTGTGACTGTTGGACAGGTAAAAAAAACCACGAGAATAGTTAGTTAATTAGATTAGTTAGATTGATGTTTGACAAAACCAACATGAACAAGTACATCGACCCAAATGAATGGTCTTTATAGTTGACGAAAATACCAAAAAAATCAGTAATACGAGATCAACGTGTGTCCGCCCTCTATGAAGGCCATTTAGTCGTAGTTAAGAATGTGCCGTCACCTATAACCTTTCTTGTTATTTTTCAATTCTAAATTTTGGAACTTTAGCTGTCCATCTGTTTCAGGATTTATGAACTAGGTTGTTCATTCGCTTGTCATTTTTTAGGCATTTTTTTTTCTGAATGTTTCTTTCTCTTCCTGTCTCATGAAATAGAAAGACAGAAAGTGGCAAAATGAGAGAGAGAGAGAGAGAGAGAGAGAGAGAGAGAGAGAGAGAGAGAGAGAGAGAGAGAGAGAGAGATTCAAATGCAAGGGAGATAAACACGATTTGGACTCGAAACAATTTGAGTTTATCTACCTTGACCGTACATTGTGTACCACACACACACACAAACACCCACACAAACATCTCACACATAAACAAACACATACACACACATGCGTGCACATGTTTTCTCTCTCTAGCTTGACGTAAGCATATGTACACTCATTACAGTTGAAAACAAGAAGAGCAAACGCTCGATCGAGTCACTTTCGCAGTTCTGAATATTATATGAGGCATCAGATGGACAGGAAGAAATTGCTATTCACAACACAATGAGTCACGTTCACATAAAATTTGAGCCCGGTCACTTTTATAGTTTCCGAGAAAAGCCCAACGTTAAGTTGTGTGTTGCCGAACAGAAAAGGCTAGTTATCTCCCTTGTTTTTCTGATAACGTTCGTAAAAGGCTACAGATGTAAATACTTTGATGTAAAGAATAATCCTACAAAGTTTCAATCACATCCGATGAACTTTGTCAAAGATATAAAATGTCTAATTTTTCCTTTGACGCTGACCTGTGACCTTGAAAAAGGTCAAAGGTCAACGAAACCATCGTTAAAGTGTAGAGGTCATTGGAGGTCACGACTAAACAAAATATGAGCCCGATCGCTTTGATAGTTTCCGAGAAAAGTCCAACGTTAAGGTGGTGTCTACGGACGGCCGGCCGGACGGCCAGCCGGACGGCCGGCCGGACAGACTAACACTGACCGATTACATAGAGTCACTTTTTCTCAAGTGACTCAAAAATCATTAAAATCCATTTTATTCCTCATTCTGAATCTTTGTGCATTTACAGATATCATGACTCTTTTAAGGCAAGGTCAAGGACTACTAAAGGTCTTAGATGTGATGAACAAGAGAGAAAAAAATATGTGTATCTCTCTTTTTACATAATATTTCTAAACAAAATCTGCATGCAATTTGATTAACTCTTATTTCTGCAAAACGATATCCATGTACAGAAAATCCCAGTTTTAATACTGCAGAGAGAAAGAATCCACAAAAATCCACATGTTTCAGCCTGCTTGATCTGATGATTGCAGATTGAGTTGCAGTGTTTCCTGCGATAAAAGCACATCCTCGTAACTTTTTAAAGGTGTTTCCTGACAGGTATATTTTTGTCAGAATACTACTACTACTAGATCGGGACAACAGAAGATATCCTTCAGTCCTCTCATCTCAAGCACCACTGTACTTCATTTTTAATCAGTCCTGCTCCTCATCATTGAATACTTTATTTCAGTTGGTTTAAGGGGTATACAGACATGAAAAAAAACAGAGATACAGAAACTGTTGTAAAACTTAATTGACTTACTTCAACATCATTTTCCTTTTTTGAAGTTGGTAAATTGCTGAACCTAATATACTGTTTACACAGTCGACTGCAAACATTTTTTGTTTAATGTCAGGAACCTTGCAGGGATAAACAATAATGTATAAATGAATGACACATCCTTTCAATACAATTTGCAAGGCAAAATCAAAACCTCTGTAACAGAAAAAAAGGGGAAGGGGGAATACAAGCTATAATATAACATCATTAGTTAAAATGCACATCATGCGATTATCTGAACAGCTGAGGCACGGTTGAAGCATAAAATAATTGTTCAAATCCAATGCACAGCAAAGCGCAGTCTTCAGAGGCCACGAAACAAGGAAAATGTCTTTATCACAGATCGTAGAATGTAGGTGCTCGCAGATCCTCGTGTCTAAAATAATCCTGGGAAATCTGAAGAGAAAAAAGTTATGTAAATCAGCAGCTTCAAACATAATATAGCATCTTTTTAGAGACAACAAATAACCTTGAAATACAGTTAAGTTATAAACTGTTTCTGACAAAAAATTTCCATTTTAAAAAAAAAGGGAAAATATTTGGCAGCACTTTGCCTACATAGAGGTTACAACACGAGTGGTTTTTTATATGGCTTGTATTTCAGTCAAGACCCAGCGGATGAATATCAAGGGACTCACGAGCCTCTGGCGAGTGAGTCCCTTTGATATTCCCGCTGGGTCTTGACTGAAATACAAGCCATATACAAAATCACGAGTGTTGTAACCTGTATATCCCATGAAGATCTAAAAGACAAAGTGTGACGGAAACATCAAGCTTTAGGTGTCTGTTTAGATGAAGCACCTCTGCACATACCTTATTCTAAAGGCACGTCTGTTGATCTATGTCAAGTCGGTGCATAATGGTGGCTTGGTTGTCCCCGTCAGTTGAAAGCCTCTTACACGGGTTTGACTGAATACCTAGTGGTTACACATGCATCTCCTGAGATCTTGGACACCTTCATCGTCTATAGGGCCTATTGCACCGCAGAAGAGTTAGAAATACTCGCAAAAAGCATTAAACAGCTTGTCCAGAGAACACTCGTAGTCGATGATGTACCGATAAGGGCGTGTGTACTGGGCACGCTGTAACTTCACATGAGCATAGTCTTTTGTTTGTTTGTTTGCTTAACGCCCAGCCGACTACGAAGGGCCATATCAGGGCACACAAGACAGAAGTCGCAGCACAGGCTTCATGTCTCATCCAGTCACATTATTCTGACACCGGACCAACCAGTCCTAGCACTAACCCCATAATGCCAGACGCCAGGCGGAGCAGCCACTAGATTGCCAATTTTAAAGTCTTAGGTATGACCCGGCCGGGGTTCGAACCCACGACCTCCCGATCACGGGGCGGACGCCTTACCACTAGGCCACCGTGCCGGTGAGCATAGTCTGAACATAGCAGTGCTGGTCGGACGGACTGGGTTTTTAATGATTGCTAGTTTGACTTTTGTTTTAGTTGAGAGCACGAGCACACACACTCAAACACATACGGCTTGTCATGTTGATCACAAGAGAGAAATAGAACAGCGAATAGAAGGAAACATAACAGATTACGTCCCCTTAATATGACGCGATGGACGACAGACATCATGAAATCTATGACGCTACGATGATAGTCTCGGCAAGTCGAGACTAAAACTCAGCTATATAACACTGAACGACTCTCGCGCAAGTTCTCAAAAGCGTGGTTACCCCTTGCACATCCGGTCTATAGGTACATGTGCATTTTGGAATGTCAAGGACGACAGAAAGTTGAGCCAGCTATGATGTATTTCGTGCACCCTTATTTATCCTCTATTTTATGTGTTATAAGAGTGCAATAGTTACATCATAGATGTAACAAGAGAACAATGGAAATACAAGAAATATACCTAGAGTACATTTACAGAGACAAAGAAGGGAGGTCATGGGATATTATGCTATATACCTAACACCGTTGTTCCCATATCCTTTTTTATAATGATGTCCTGAATAATTACTATAACTGGGGACACAAATTGAAACAGTCATTCTTTTAATGTCTTGTTTTCCCAGATTGTCTCATCACAAATTCTGTAAATTCACCTCCACATCAAGACTGACTTTTCCCTTCAAGACATAAATGTTATTAGATTAATAGAGGTCTTATAAAGTGTGTGTGTGTGTGGGGGGGGGGGGGGGGGGGGTATGGGTGTGGGGTGTGTGTGTGTGTGTGTGTGTGAGGGTGTGTGCGTGCATGTAAGTGTGTGGGCAGGGTTTGGGAGTGTGTTTGATCGAGGTAAGGGGGTGGGATGAGCAAGAGGGGGGGGGGGGGGGGGGAGGGGAGGCGACCAGTCTATGAAACCAGCGTACCTGCTAGTCTGGTTTATATGGTGAGATGTTTGAAGAGCTGCCTGTCGCTGGAGGGCATGTCTCCGGGGTCGTAGGACGCCAGCTCCGTCTCGTCTACATCATGCACCTTGGGCGTGCTGTCGACCTTGACGTGCTTGCCACTAAACACCTGGGGACACATAAAGAAACTTGTACAGATTGGGAACAAATGTCTTTCTTGTCTGTCAGACTCTGGTACATACTGAGTAATTAATCATTCCATATCTGCATCTTTTCTCTCTCTCTCTCTCTCTCTCTCTCTCTCGGCTCGGCTCGGCTTGGCTCGGCTTGGCTTGGCTCGGCTCGGCTCGGCTCGGCTCTGTCCTGCTCTGTTCTGTTCTGCTCTGTTCTGCTCAGTTCAGTTCAGTTCTCTTTTTCTCCCCTCATCTTTCTTTGTGTGAGTGTGTTATTTGCAATGGATTACACAGATCCTTTTTTACATTTAGTCAAGTTTTGACTAAATGATGTTTTAACGTAGAGGGGGGAATCGAGACGAGGGTCGTGGTGTATGTGTGTGTGTGTGTGTTTGTGTGTGTGTGTGTGTGTATGTCTGTCTGTGTGTGTGTGTATAGAGCGATTCAGACCAAACTACTGGACCGATCTTTATGAAATTTGACGTGAGAGTTCCTGGGAATGATATCCCCGGACGTTTTTTTCTTTTTTTCGATAAATATCTTTGATGACGTCATATCCGGCTTTTTGTAAAAGTTGAGGCGGCACTGTCACACCCTCATTTTTCAATCAAATTGATTGAAATTTTGGCCCAGCAATCTTCGACGAAGGCCGGACTTCGGTATTGCATTTCAGCTTGGTGGCTTAAAAATTAATTAATGACTTTGGTCATTAACAAGAAGGGCAAAGCCCATACGACTCACATGCTTGACCTTGACCTTTACATGACCTTGACCTTCAGGTCAAATAACTAAACCTAGCAATGACATCATACACTAAGAACTGCTTTACACATTTTTCCTACCAAAATACATGTGACCTTGACCCAAGGTCAAGGTCATCCAAGGTCATGCAACACAAAGCTGTTAATTCAAGACATAGGAAGTACAATGGTGCTTATTGGCTCTTTCTACCATGAGATATGGTCACTTTTAGTGGTTCACTACCTTATTTTGGTCACATTTCATAAGGGTCAAAGTGACCTTGACCTTGATCATATGTGACCAAATGTGTCTCATGATGAAAGCATAACATGTGCCCCACATAATTTTTAAGTTTGAAACAGTTATCTTCCATAGTTCAGGGTCAAGGTCACTTCAAAATATGTATACAATCCAACTTTGAAGAGCTCCTGTGACCTTGACCTTGAAGCAAGGTAAACCAAACTGGTATCAAAAGATAGGGCTTACTTTGCCCTATATATCATATATAGGTGAGGTATTGAATCTCAAAAACTTCAGAGAAAATGGGAAAAATGTGAAAAATAGCTGTTTTTTAGACAACATTTATGGCCCCTGCGACCTTGACCTTGAAGCAAGGTCAAGATGCTATGTATGTTTTTTGGGGCCTTGTCATCATACACCATCTTGCCAAATTTGGTACTGATAGACTGAATAGTGTCCAAGAAATATCCAACGTTAAAGTTTTCCGGACGGACGTCCGGACGGACGACTCGGGTGAGTACATAGACTCACTTTTGCTTCGCATGTGAGTCAAAAATTTGAAAATTGTAAAAAAAAAAAATTGTTTTTAAAACGATCCAAATTTACGTTTATCTTATTCTTCATCATTTTCTGATTCCAAAAACATATAAATATGTTATATTTGGATTAAAAACAAGCTCTGAAAATTAAAAATACAAAAATTATTATTAAAATAAAATTTCCGAAATCGATTTAAAAACAATTTCATCTTATTCCTTGTGGGTTCCTGATTCCAAAAACATATAGATGTGATATGTTTGGATTAAAAACACGCTCAGAAAGTTAAAAAGAATAGAGATAAAGAAAAGCGTGCTATCCTTCTCAGCGCAACTACTACCCCGCTCTTCTTGTCAATTTCACTGCCATTGCATCGAGCAGTGGACTGACGATGCTACGAGTATACGCTCTTGCTGTAAAAATGCAGTGAGTTCAGTTTCATTCTGTTAGTTCGACAGCTTGACTAAATGTTGTAATTTCGCCTTACGCGACTTGTTTCTTTTTCTTTTTTACAGATCTAGCCTAGCTTTGCCTGTGAACCAGAAAACAAACAAGAAGAATTTCTTGACCAACATTGTCTGTGTTTCAAATCTAAAAACTAAAATTGACTGCACGTCATGTTTTTTGTTTCTTTCTTTTGGAACGCTAGCAGTCTATCTGTTTTCAGATTTTAAATTGTTATGCAATTTGGAAAATATTGATATGCTGTATTTTGGTTACAAACACTCACTGACTGTAAGAAAAACAACCTGTATGAACTAGGGGCATTACTTACAGTGGTACGCAAGCTGTGGAGTTGGGTGTCGTGGAAGTTCTTTCTGCAAACAGAAAACAAATAAAACTTGAATGGCAGTTACATGTAATGGCTAACAGGGGATGTAAAATCCACACATCTAAAATATCAGCAAACGCTTACAATGGCTATCTTTGAAAAATATTCAAATTTTTATCTGTAAATTGTTTGCATGTCACTCATTATTGTAAGTCATTTTTTGTACAAAGCATGATTTAGTTTTTGTCATCAGTAACACTTTTTGGGACAACAACTTAATATAACTCAATGTGAAGTTCATGGTCCCCTTGCGTGAATCTCAGTATGTGACATCACTTCCACAGGGTTAAGGCAGATTTGTTCCCGTTCACTTGAAAAGCATATCATATGTGTTGCAGATTTTCCTGGGTTTACTCAAGAAATGAAATCAAGCAAGCTAGATAGAAAAATGTACTCACGCATGTCTGTATTTAGGTTGCACACGTGATGCATCAATAGAGATTTCTTGACGCTCCTTTGCAGCCTGAAAAGACAGTAAAAGATAAGGTTAATAATGTGTGAGTGAGTGAGTGAGTGAGTGAGTGAGTGTGTGTGTGTGTGAGTGTGTGTGTGTGTGTGTGTGTGTGTGTGTGTGTGTGTGTGTGTGTGTGTGTGTGTGTGTGTGTGTGCTTTCTTGCATGTGTGTGTGTGCGTTCGTGCATGCCTGTCCATCTGTTATCTGTCTGTCTCTCTGTGTCTCTGTCAGTCTACCATGAGGATGTTACCTTGAGATAAGCAATGTTGGAGGTACGACCCACGTAGTCGGCAAAGTCCCCAAGCGCCTTCTCGTTCTGGCGGTGGTTTTCACGGATCTGTCACAGACAACACACACCATTCAACGTCACATCTCAAGTCACAACCCCAACATCTAAAGTCAAACGCCTCTGTTACTGCCAAAAATCTCAGAAAATCAGATCTTTAAAAAATGACAAACTCTTGAAATGAGGGTACATTTACAGAGATTATTAACAGAAAGAGTCTTAAAAGGGAGGAAGTCTGAAATTTAGGGGGCTTAAACAGGGGGTGGGGGTCCACTGTCATGCTGGGGGGCCCGGGTAGCTCAGGTGGTAGAGCACTGGACTTGTGATCGAAAGGTCCTGGTTCGAATCCGGGCCGGGACGGACACAGGTCAACTTTATGTGCAGACCCAGAGACGGTATCCATCTCCCACCCCCATGTCACCACAGTGAAAGGCCTCGGTCATTCTGCCATAAGTGCAGATGGCTGATAACACCTAAACACCCATACACTTGTGTATCTCATCTAAAGTCGGGTTAAAACCTGGGAACATGGCCCTTATGGCTTTGCTGTGAGGGCGTACAACTTGAATTTCTCTCTCACTGTCATGCTTGAGAAATGAGAGGAAGACAGTTTGAAAGAGTATGAGTGTCTGCAAGGCAAAACGCAAGAGTGCAAAGACTAAAGCTTCTCCTGGAATAATAAAACTGGAAAACAGGTGAACCTGTCTATAAAAACCACCCAAGGAAACAACAAAAAGAGGTCGATATAAACAGGTGGTAGTTATGAAAAAGTGAATTTGTTTGTTCGTTCATGGGCTGAAACTCCCACGGCTTTTACGTGTATGACCGTTTTTACCCTGCCATTTAGGCAGCCATACGCCGCTTTCAGAGGATGCATGCTGGGTATTTTCGTGTTTCTATAACCCACCGAACTCTGACATAGATTACAGAATCTTTTTCATGCGCACTTGGTCTTGTACTTGCGGGGGGGGGGGGGGGGGGGGGTTCGGACACCGAGGAGAGTCTGCACACAAAGTTGACTCTGAGAAATAAATCTCTCGCCGAACGTGGGGACGAACTCACGCTGACAGCGGCCAACTGGATACAAATCCAGCGCGCTACCGACTGAGCTACATCCCCGCCACAAAAAGTGAATTAAATGGAAGAAGAAAAAAACATTGTCAGAGATCCATTGGGGTGATCGTAATGGGTAGGTAGTCGCTTTTAAGAGCTGGTAGTCGGGGTAGATTCTACTGTATATGCATGTGAAATGCTTCTGCCTGTGTGATACAAAGTAGAACAGCACTGGTATCAAAGAACTGAAAGGTGATTTTCAGAGTCTCCACTGGGCATGTCTAGTTTATTATCCTAGTCATAAATACCCTGTGTTGTTTGAAGGGATACTATTCCCTGTTACTTTAATACACACATGCAAAACCACCAACATACACAGATAGACAGGTAAAAACAACATAGAGACAAGAGAGGTATAGACAGAGCCACAGAGAAACAGACAAACACCCACTCAGACAGACAGATAGACATGCAGCCACAGACAGCCACAGACAGAGATGAACACACACACACACACACACACACACACACACACACACACACACACACACACACACTGAGAAACAAACCCAATACCTCAGCATAGAACTCCTGTTCATCCAGGATGTTCTGGTTGCGCTGAGCCTCGAGCAATTCCGACTGCGTGCTGGCTACAATCTGCGCTCGCTCCTCGATGGCCCGCGCTATGGCCTCCATGGCCTCCGCATCCGGCGTCACTGGTCGCACGTTCTCCACCTGATACAAGAGTGGTTTTGGTATCAGTTTCATAAAGTCCTGTGAGGTTACCCTCATGGAAATTCAACTGGCCGCACATTCTCCACCTGATACAAAGAGTGGTTTTGGTATCAGTATCATAAAGTCTTGTGAGGTTACCCTCATGGAAATTCCACTGGCCGCACATTCTCCACCTGATACAAGAAAGGTTTTGGTATCAGTATCATAAAGTCCTGTGAGGCTACCCCCATGGACATTCTGGCTGCTTTCTCAATGGGAAAAGCGAGCTGCCATACAGTACAGTGTTTGAACTATAGCTACATGCACACTCTCAGTTGGCTCAATTTGTTGAGAACAATAGGCCTTGATCCTGGAATTGAGCGAACCACCTCTCTCTTTCTGTCAACAACACATAGTGCGGGTTAAAATCTCAGGATTGGGGAGAGCTTTATTTCTCAGTCAACTTTGTGTAGACTCTCTTCAGTGTTTAAACACCCCATGTGCACACATGCGCACAATAAAAATCCCAAGCTCACAGCTAAACTCCTCAGGGCTTGGAAAACATGAAGACATGCATGCATGATCTTTTGTATCTCATTATTATGATCGATACTATGACAAGACAAGCCTTATAATGCTGGCGTGTCGAAGAAGACAGCCACAGCGGGCTTGTTCAAGTGAAAATATCACACCATCGGCATATTACCAATACCTGTCCCAATATAGACCAACTAGTCTCCCCCGAAATCAGCGTATGCTGCCTGAATTGCGGGGTAAAACTGGTCATTAACGTACAAATCCACTTGCGCAAAATCATGAGTGAACGTGGGAGTTTCAGCCCATGAACGAAGATATAGAAGAAGACCAACAAGTCCAAGAAGACGTTAATCTCTCACAGTCAGCAACACATATCACTGACCTCCAGTTCCTTCATGGTCTCTGTCCACACCTCCCCCATCTTGAAGTCCAGGTATTTCTCGATGATGGTCAAGGTCACGTGATCCTCCACACTGAGTCCCGGCAGGTCGGTGAAGCCGATCTTGCAGAAGAGGGAGTAGATCTTGGCGCGCATGTTCTCTGACACATCAACGATGGCCTGGCTGGGACAGCTGGCAGGCAGAGACACTGTACCCCGCTCCTCTTGGACCCGACCCATTAGTGGTTTGTGTACTTCTGTGGGAAAATACCATGGGATAGTTTGGTGTTGATCAAAAACATTTTGTCAACTTGCTTAAAAAATATGTTTTGAAAAGTGTAACCAAGTGCCGAAACATCACAATCACCTTTGGAGGCGAAGTCCAATCAAACAGGATTGAGAATTTAAGAGCTTATTTCTAAGCCCTATAAAAACTGTTATGCATTCGCAAAGGAATCCATGAACATACAGAGAGACAAAAGCCGCCAGACCCCATCACAAACAGAACTCTACAATCCACAGGTGTTGCCTACTTCAAAGGCGAACAACTCTGCAGAGTCTGCTGTGAAGGGTGACGGTAGTCTCCCTGTCACGCTCGACCCCGTTTGAATGAACTTTGTCCCCAAAGTTCCGAACCATGGACCCGCCAAGCTTAGGTCCCTCCCAGGTTTGTGGAATGGGAACAGCACGAAAAATGATTCAGTGGCCATAACGCCATTCCTGAACATAGGTGTTGCCTACTTCAAAGGCGAACAACTCTGCAGAGTCTGCTGTGAAGGGCGACGGTAGTCTCCCTGTGACAAAAGCACACACCTTTTAGAATAATATATGACCAATTTTTGTTTTGTTAGAGTTTGATTCTGTAACAAGCCCTACCAACTTACACTTCAATAAAGTTTTGGTAGTTTTGACACTTTCAAGACCTTGTTTTTTCATACTTTCTCTGCATAACCTATGTATATTTGCCTCCATTTTAAGACCTGATTTATCAGATTTTTTGAGGTCTTAAAAGGGGGGTTCTATTGTATTCAACATTTACCTGTGATGGCATTGTTAGCGTCTCTCTTTGCTCCAATCTCCACCTCCTCCTTCCTCCACATGTCGCACAAGAGGTGAGCGGCGGTGCAGGTGTCACGGCCGCGCCAGGTGAGGACATGGTTGATGGCCTTGGGGTTCTCGCACAGGTCCAGCAGGCACCCCATGATCAGGTTGTGCATGTTCTTGGGGCACACCTGACAACACACAAATACAGTCAAACCTGTCTAAAATGACCAACCAAGGGACTGACCAAAAGTGGTCATTATGGACATGTGATTCCCTATGAAGAGATGAATTATGTAGAGGTGTCACACAAATACAGTCAAACCTGTCTAAAATTACCAATCAGTAATACGAGATCAACGTGTGTCCGCCCTCTATAAAGGCCATTCGGTCGTTGTAGTTGAGAATGTTTTTTGGTCAAAAATCAAAACGTTCCGTCGCCTATAACATTTTTGTTTTTTAATTCTAAATTTTGGAACTTTAGCAGTCCATCTGTTTTGGATTTGTGAAATAGGCTCCAACCCAGGGACTGACCCAAAGTGGTCATTATGGACAGGTGATTCCCTATGGAGAGGTGAATTATGTAGAGGTGTCACACAAATACATTTGTTCTTTTTTTTTCTCATTTATTCTACTTTATTATCCCAATGCTTGGAAATGTGGGTCTCTTCCTCCCAGTGGAAAGTTAGCAGCAACAGAGTCGCGCTACCCAGGTGTGTGCGTGTTTAGGTGTAATCAGCCACCTGCACCTGTGGCAGAATGACCGAGGTCTTTTACGTGCCACTGTGGTGACACAGGGGAGGGACATGGATACCATCTCTGAGTCTGCACATAAAGTTGACCCGTGTCCCGGGGATTCGAACCCGTGACCCTAGGATCACAAGTCCAGTGCTCTACCAACTGAGCTACCGAGCCCCCAAGCTGAACCTGTATAAAATGACAAACGAATCGAATGACCAAAATTGGTTGTTATAAACAGCTGATTCGCTATGAAAAGGTGAATTATATAGAAGAAAAACTTGTCTGGGATCCTTCGGAAAGGTCGTTGTGGGCAGGTGGTGGCTTTTGAGAGGTGGTCGCAGAGGCAGGTTCGCCTGTACTTTTAAGGCCAAGAAAAAAAAATGCCAATGTTTCCGATTCCCCGATCAACCCTAGTTTCTCCTCCCTACTCTACAACATTTTTGAAACCTTTAAAAAATACTTTTCATGAAAAATGACCAAACTCTCACCTCCAGCAGGTCGAACAAGAGGAACACTCCCTCCTTCTCCAGGAAGTAATCCTCTGTGACGTAGCAACCAACAATGGCACACCTGGAACAGTAGAAAGCATTCACTGACTGCTGCTGCTAACTATATAATGGTGTACAGTATTACCGCCAGAAAAAAATCTCCATTTATTCTGGCTCACTATTGAAAGTATAGTTTATGCACAGCACATTTTACAGAAACCTTCCTTCCCACCTAAAAGTTGTCATTTAATTGAGCCCCATGTCGACTTCACAAAGACTTCACAGGGTTTTTTTAACCAAAATTCAGTACCAAACCTTCCTGCAGCCAGCTTCGCAAAGTAAACTTCACCCAGTTAATTTGAGGCTTAAATCACACACGCGCTTTCAAAAACAGCACAACAACTCTTTCCTTTCAACAATTTTCAAGGTTCAGCTTGTGTCACTGCTGACTGCATAGACTGTACTGGGGATTTCAGATAGATTTGTTTCCGTTCTGCATTGGGAAGGGAACTGGCATTGATCTACAACAATACCTACCATGCACAGTCGATGGCAGCCAGGAGAAGTTTGTGGTGACCCAGACCCGAGTTGAGGAGCTTGGTGTCTGTTCTGAGATAGCGCACCACAATGTCTACCCCCTGCACTCCAAACAGCTCCTGAAACACAACACAACAACTCCTGAAATACACAACACACAGCTCCTGAAATACACAACACACAGCTCCTGAAATACACAACACACAGCTCCTGAAATACACAACACACAGCTCCTGAAATACACAACACACAGCTCCTGAAATACACAACACACAGCTCCTGAAATACACAACACACAGCTCCTGAAATACACAACACACAGCTCCTGAAATACATAACACACAGCTCCTGAAACACACAACACACAGCTCCTGAAACACACAACACACAGCTCCTGAAATACACAACACACAGCTCCTGAAATACACAACGCACAGCTCCTGAAATACACAACACACAGCTCCTGAAATACACAACACACAGCTCCTGAAACACACAACACACAGCTCCTGAAATACACAACACACAGCTCCTGAAATACACAACACACAGCTCCTGAAACACACAACACACAGCTCCTGAAATACACAACACACAGCTCCTGAAACACACAACACACAGCTCCTGAAACACACAACACACATCTCCTGAAATACACAACACACAGCTCCTGAAATACATAACACACAGCTCCTGAAACACACAACAAACAGCTCCTGAAATACACAACACACAGCTCCTGAAACACACAACACACAGCTCCTGAAATACACAACACACAGCTCCTGAAATACACAACACACAGCTCCTGAAATACACAACACACAGCTCCTGAAACACACAACACACAGCTCCTGAAACACACAACACACAGCTCCTGAAACACACAACACACAGCTCCTGAAATACACAACACACAGCTCCTGAAACACACAACACACAGCTCCTGAAATACACAACGCACAGCTCCTGAAATACACAACACACAGCTCCTGAAATACACAACACACAGCTCCTGAAACACACAACACACAGCTCCTGAAACACACAACACACAGCTCCTGAAATACACAACACACAGCTCCTGAAACACACAACACACAGCTCCTGAAATACACAACACACAGCTCCTGAAATACACAACACACAGCTCCTGAAACACACAACAGACAGCTCCTGAAATACACAACACACAGCTCCTGAAATACATAACACACAGCTCCTGAAACACACAACACACAGCTCCTGAAATACACAACACACAGCTCCTGAAACACACAACACACAGCTCCTGAAACACACAACACACAGCTCCTGAAACACACAACACACAGCTCCTGAAATACACAACACACAGCTCCTGAAACACACAACACACAGCTCCTGAAACACACAACACACAGCTCCTGAAACACACAACACACAGCTCCTGAAATACACAACACACTCTGTGTTATGGTAAGGGACTTTTCTCTTAAAACAACAATAATAAAAGGTCAAAATGGTCATAAATGTAAAAACCCACTCGTGCGAAAAACATGAGTGGGCGTGGGAGTGTCAGCCCACAAACGCAGAAAGTATTTCTATTACTAACCTTCCTGTGCATGTCCCCGTCACAGAGACAGGAGAGAACAAAGAGAATGTCTGACTGCATCTCGATCTCCACTGTGTCGTACTCCTCGGCTGTCTTGGTGAACGCTGTGTTCAGCACACCTGTACACACACACGTCATCAATTATACAGTGGAACCCCCCTTTTAAGAGAAAATCAGGTCTTAAAAAGGAGGGAGTCCTTCTTCTTCTTCTGCGTTCGTGGACTGAAACTCCCACGTACACTCGTGTTTTTGCACGAGTGGAATTTTACGTGTATGGCCGTTTTTACCCCGCCATTAAGGCAGCCATACGCCGCTTTCGGAGGAAGCATGCTGGGTATTTTCGTGTTTCTATAACCCACCGAACTCTGACATGGATTACAGGATCTTTTCCGTGCGCACTTGGTCTTGTGCTTGCGTGTACACACGAAGGGGGATAAGCCACTAGCAGGTCTGCACATAAGTTGACCTGGGAGATCGGAAAAATCTCCACACTTAACCCACCAGGCGGCAGCGACCGGGATTCGAACCCTCGACCTTCCGATTAAGAGGCCGACGTCTTACCACCACGCCACAGCGCCCGTCGGAGGGAGTCCTAAAATGGGGGTAAATTTACAAAGGCGATGAACAGAAAGTCTGAAAAAAGAGCTAGGGAGGAAATCTTAAATTGAGGGGTCTTAAATAGGGGGTTTCACTGTATACCCTTAACATGTACAGTAGGAGTCAAAAGAAACGCGCCACAGTCGCGCCCACTGTTGCAAGTATTCTAAAATTTTATAAGTAAATTTTGATTTGATTAATATACTTACCCGACTCACATTTAGCATTAACTTCAGATTAATAGCTTGGACACTGAACTACGCTTCACCCCTAAAGGGGAAGCAACCCCTTAAAAAAGAACGGCCTTGACTCAACCCAAGTTAACAAGAGTCAAGGTCATACCGCTCTCGCGACTTATCACGCGAGACCCAACCGCCGCCATGTTAGAACCTCACTCCTACTGAAATGATCTGTTCTTTTTTATGGAAACCCTAAGCGGGGTAGGCGGGAGGGTATTAACGATGTGAGTCGGGTAAGTATATTAATCAAATCAAAATTTACTTATAAAATTTTAAATTAAATTACATATCTTAACCCGACTCACATTTAGCAGATTGCTAATGTAGGTGGCGGGTACTTACTCTATGATCTTGGAAGAACCTGTCCTGCGGCTACCACAGCCGGTAAGGAGTTGGTCCCATCTTGCCGCGTACTTGCAATGTCACGCAAGTAAAAATTTATGAAGACGTCTTCAGACGCCCAATACGCAGAGTCAAGTACTTCAGAAAGCCTTCCTGACTGTAGTACGGCCAAAGACGAGGCCCAGGCTCTCGCCTCATGAGTACGTGCAGACGACATGGGGAGAACGGACTGCCCCCCCCCCCCCCCCTTTTCCTTTCTGCCACCATTCATATGCTTGTTTTATGAGTGTGGCGATCCACCTAGCCAAAGTCACCCGTGACAGGTCTCTGTTCCGAGCAGTATTGAGTGAGATAAACAGAAGTCTCTGTTCTTTAGCTCTTAACGGAGCAGTCCTAGACAAATAGCTGCTAAGTGTTCGCACTGGACAATTTGTCATGTCAGGGTCGCCTGGTGCTAGTATAGTGGACAAAGACGGAATCCTGATAACGGGAGCAGGATGGTGAGGCTTTTGATTTTTTGCTAAGAAATCAGGTCTAAAACGAAGTGAGATAGAACCATCACTCTCAACAGAGATGTCTTTTGGAAGGCCTGAGAGCGCGTGTACTTCGCTGCTCCGTCTAGCTGTAGCCAGTAAAGTGAGCAGAAGAGCTTTACGTGTAAGATTATGGAGACTTGCCAAATGTAAAGGTTCAAAATCCGAAGATCTCAAGAAGTTCAAAACTAGAAACAGATCCCAGGCTGGGACTGGAGTCTTTGTCTTAACAAAATCCAATGCAGCGCCTCTTAACACGCTTGCAATAACTCCACCCAGAGAAATAGTGCGACCTAATTGCTTTAAGGTGGACGAAATCGCTGATCTCCTGACCTTAAGAGATGATGGGGACTTGCCTTGGGAGGCCAACCAAGACAAATGATTAGCTACCTGCATTGACCGAGGGGATGTAGCTTCGACCCCATTATCTGCGCACCATGCTACCCATGCAGACCAGTGTGAGGTGTAAACAGAGCTAGTAGACTGCCTGTGAGCCTTTTGACCCAGATCCAAAGTCCCTTCAGAAGCACCTGAGTGACGCAAAGATTTTCTCACAGTCTCCACGCGTGAAGGCGCAGAGCCTGCGGATTCTCGTGAAGAACGCCCGTGCGTGGTTGTAGCAGATCTCCCCTCTCTAGGTTTAGTGGAATAGGAGGACCTACTGTGAGACGAAGCAGGTCCGGAAACCAATGTTGGCTTGTCCACATTGGAGCCACCAGAATGAGGGACGGGCGTTCCATCTCGACCTTTCTGAGTACCCTGCCCAGCAGTTGAAACGGAGGGAAGGCGTACGCCGTGAGATCCGATCAGTTGATCTCCAGAGCGTTTGTCTTCCAAGCTTCCGGATCGGGAAACGGGGAGACAAACACTGGCAGTCTCCGGGAAAACCTCGTAGCGAACAGATCGACTACAGGCTTTTCGACCTGAACCCACAATCTCTGAAGTGCATGGTGGGTGATCGTCCACTCCGTGTGCAACACACTGGACGAACGGCTGAGAGCATCGGCTAGAACATTGAGCCGACCTGGTAAGAACTTCGCCGACAGAGTGATCCGATGTTGAGCACACCACCGCAGGATCTGACAAGTTCTGACTGAGAGTGTTTGCGACCGTGAACCGCCCTGCTTGTTCACATAAGCCGCTACCGTGGTGTTGTCGGTATGTAGCCGAACATGCTTTCCGACAACGGCAGGGAAGAAGCTCCGAAGCCCCAAAAAGGCTGCCTCCAACTCCAACACATTTATGTGAGACTGGGCTTGACTCTCGGGCCAAGTCCCCGAGGCCGTGAGTTGTGCAAGATGAGCACCCCAGCCTAACCGAGACGCATCTGTGAACATGTCGACCTCCGGAGGAGGAAGCACAATCGGAACTCCCAGAAACAAGTCTGCTTGCAACCACTGATTTGTGGTCTGTCGAATCCAGCTGTGTATCTGAACAGAGACATCCCAGCCCTGGTAAGCCGGATTCCACTCCGAGTTGAGTGCAGCCTGAAACGGCCTTTTGCATACTCTCCCCAGCGGAATGAGAGTGGCCATAGATTCCATCTGTCCTAGGGCCGACGCCAAGACCCTGGCCTTGGCCTGTTTCTGTGACCTGAGAGACCTGAGTAGGTCTTGAAGCTTGTTGACTCTTCTCAGGGAGGGACGAACTGACCATGCCACCGTATCGAAGGTCATCCCTAGGTACGTGAAGTTTTGGGACGGTATCAGCTCTGATTTGCTCTGGTTGATCTGAAAACCCAGACCGTTTGCCTGATCCAACACTGCCTGCGTGTGAAGACTGCAAGACTGCTGGTTCTGATGTAGGACGAGGCAATCGTCTAAATATGCACGCAGACGAATGCCTTTTTGTCTGACCAGGGAACAAAGTTGTCGTGTCACCATTGTGAAGACCCAAGGGGCCAGAGACAAGCCGAAGGGGAGAGCCCTGAACTGATAAATCTCTGTTGCCCACCGAAATCTGAGCCACTTTCGATCTGACGGATGCATGAGTATATGAAAATACGCATCCGTCAGATCTATTGATGTTGCCCAATCCCCTGGTCTGAGTGCCTCCCGAACTGAAAAGGGAGTCTCCATGGTAAACCGAATCTCCCTGAGGAATTTGTTCAATGGGGACAGGTCTAAGACTGGACGCCACCCTCCCGAACTCTTTGGGACTACAAATATCCTCCCGTAAAAGCCCGGGGAGTTGTGGTCCGAAACAATCTCCACTGCTTCTTTTTGAAGAAGGGCCGCGACTTCCAACTGAATCGTGGTCCTTGCCTCTGGCTTTGACGGAAATCTGAACGCAGGAGGTGTTCTGGTAAGAGGTGTTTTTTCCTCTTTCCAGAGCAGCCTGAACCCCGAACGAACTATCCCCACAATCCAGTGACTGTTTACATGCTGTATCCAGTAGGGAAGAGCCCGGGAGGGGCCGCCCGCCACCAAAAGGGTGGGGGATGTGGGGATGAGTAGCTCGGGGCCTCGTCATTGGGGGTTGGGTTTCCGGCCCGACCCCCTAGCATTGCCGAAAGACGGCTTCTTCTTGGGGTAAGGCGCGCACCTGCCTCTACCCCTAAAAGAGGACTGTGAATGCTGAGAGCCGCGTCCTCGATTAGCAGAAGTGAAAGACGCTTTAGGGGGACCCTGTTGTTTGGCCTGAGGCTTAGCGAAACCGTGTTGGGCAAGCTTTGCGATCGCTAAGTCCTTAGCGTTTTGTGTTTGTTTGTCAAGCGCGTCAAGTGAAGGTTGACCAAGCAAAGAACCCTCTGTGAAAGGAGAGACCTTGAGCAAGTCCAAAGTAGACTTATCTTGAATTCTAGAGCCAGACAAGAAAGCGTCCCTGCGCGTGTAAACCGCATGTGCGTACAACCGTGCCGCGACTGCCATTTGTTCGGCCGAAACCTTAGCCAAAGAGGCCAGGAGTATGGGGACGTCTTTCACGCTAGCGTCGTTTCGAAATTCGAAAGGATCCAACGACACCGCGATCGACCGAGAAAGAGATCTAAGAAGTGTCTCTGAAAGAGACGCAAGTTCCAACGAGTATCTTCCCGTCTCCTCCAAACCAATCAATGCGCCTTCAGAGTAAGCACAAGTTTTGTCAAAACGATAGACATCCTCTCTGAGATTAGCCAACTCCGGAGTGACCGGAAGCGGTGCACTCGGCAAAGCGTAAGTCTCGATAAGGCTGTGGTGACGACGGGAGAGAGCAAACTTGCGTGCATGAAAAGAAGTGCTCGACTTCCGTAACTGGCCTGAGGCAAGCCATGGCTGAGCAGAATCAGGCGCCTGACCGTGTGCAGCCAGTAAAGGCACAGTATCCACAGGCAAGCTATTCTCAGAACCCGAAGTTCTAACCAGCACCTTGGAAAGTTCGTAAGCAACAGAAGGAGAATCGCTAAAACGATATCCCTGAACTTCCGTTAAGGCAGGGCGGAAATCACCCACCGCTGAGGGTGGTGGTGCCGCAGAGCTCGTCATAGCTGTCACCCCTTCAGCGAAGTACTTGGCAGACACCTGAGCTGCAGTAACCATAGCTGGTTCAAGTTTGAGTGACAACTTGACATCAACTTCCTCCTCAGAAAGTGAGTGAGAATCGTCGAACTCCGAATCTGCTGTGGCTGGACCGTGAAAGTCACTGTGACTAGTTGCGTCACTAAAACGATCCACCACAGGCGAGGCTGATTGCAAAACGGAAGAACCGTGCAAAGCCTGCCCGAAAGCAGCTTCCTGCCCAGAGGGAGGAAGTTGAGACTTGTATACATTCACCGGAGACATAACAGTCTGCCTGTGAGTACAACTGTCTCGTTGTCCGGTGTCGACCCCCCGTGAGTTCCGCTTACTAAGAGCGATAGCCTCCGGGAGAGTCGAACTTTCACTCCCCAGCCTCGGCGGGGGAGCTACTAGTTCCGGCCCAACTTGTTGTCCGGTGTTGACCCCCCATGAGTTCCGCCTCTTAGAAAGAGCGATAGCCTCCGGGAAAGTCAAACTTTCACCCCCCAGCCGCGGCGGGGGGGCTACTAGTTCCGGCCCAACTTGAACACTTTCACCAGAGAACCTGGCTACCGGTGAACTTGACAAACCTGAAGAGCGTGAAACCGCCCCTTGAATGAAGAAATCACCCTGCTCTGCGTGCACGTCGGCCGACGTGATAGTGCATGAAGGCGGAACCTTAGCGTAAGCCAGCGAAGCCACTCCGCCCACTCCCGCTGGGAGCGAGTGCAACTCCTTACGAGTAGCATGCAAATCAGCTGCAAACTGCTGTTGTTGTGCAAACATGTTATTCATATTGACAGAAAACTTCTCAAAAAGGGAGGAAAAATCATCTTTCGCACGAGTCTTGTCTTTACCACTACGTCTCTTCTTGGCTGAAGGAGCCTTACTTTTAGCTTCTTTCAGTACAGGCATGACTGGGCTATCGGGGTCCGAAATATTAACGGACATGGTAGTTTGCGAAACTGGATCATGAACCGAGACGGTAGTACTTTTGCCTGTCTCTTTATGTGCGACCTTACTAGGCGAACACTCAGCAGCCATTTGCCTAGTCTGAGGCTTCTTTCTCTCTTTGTCAGCCATTGCTGACGAAAACAAACAGTCTAAGAAACGTAAACACGAAACAGACTGCAAAACGGAGAAAGACACAAACGAACAGGAGCCGAACAAATTAGAAAGAGCTCACCCAATCTTGCTTAGGCAGGGACCTGTAGAACGGGGTGAAAAAACTGCTTGAAAAACAGTAGTAGGCTGAAAGCCTGTAGCGTAGCTGTGAAAACACGTCCGAGCTGATCGGAGGCTGAAGTAGGAGTGAGGTTCTAACATGGCGGCGGTTGGGTCTCGCGTGATAAGTCGCGAGAGCGGTATGACCTTGACTCTTGTTAACTTGGGTTGAGTCAAGGCCGTTCTTTTTTAAGGGGTTGCTTCCCCTTTAGGGGTGAAGCGTAGTTCAGTGTCCAAGCTATTAATCTGAAGTTAATGCTAAATGTGAGTCGGGTTAAGATATGTAATTTAATTTTCTTTTTGTTTTCAAACTGCTGTAAAAAAAAAAAAAAAAAGAACCAGATAAGGTACATCAAAAAGAAAAACAGATTCGTGGAGTGGGATTGCTATGAGTTTCTTTTTCATCCGACTGTCCAGAAGTTTAAACAAATACTACATATGCTACAAGGATTTTACTGTTCAGTCACCTTATACCTTATATGCTGTAAGCAATACAGTGGAACCTCCCTTGTCATACCTCCAAAAATCACAGAAAATCAGGTCTAAAAATGGAGGGAGTCTTACATAGGGGGTAAATTTACAGAGGTTAACCCCTTGGCTGCCTTAGGACGGGTATACCCGTCATGCGCTTGTGCAGCCGCAGCGCCTTAGGACGGGTTAACCCGTCTTCTCCGTTCCGGGATTTTCCAGAAATGCTATGTCATTGCTGACACACAAATAGCAGCCAATGGCTTGGTAGGATACCTCATTCTCATGAATAGACATAAATGGTGACGCGGTTTGGCGTCTGAAAGGCTATTTTCGGCCTTGGCGACAGGGTAGGGGAGGGAAATCTCGACTCGTCAAAATGGCTGACGGTGACAGTCGACTAGGGAAAACCAAAGCCGGACTGACGCTACAGGCGGTGCAAATGATTATGGATACTGACAGGGGAAGGGGGAGATCTTCTTTCAGACGATTCGTTGGAAACAGGTAGATGATAGTGATTATAATCCTTTCTTGGAGCAAGCAAAACAGCCACCTGTGTTTGATCCACAGGCACCGGAAGATGCGCCGGACTGATTTTTCAAAAGTTCATATTTAAACATCATTATAAGCCAAACTAATTATTATTTCCATGATTAGACACTAAAAACAGATTCTTGGTTCAATTTCCCTTAAAAATAACATAGGTTTTACTTACCTACCTACTGCCAGTTTGGAGCTAGAATTTTTTGTGAATTATTACACCCCGAACTCCAATATTCCCTGGCAGTCAGGAATGCACATACGCAAGTTTTGATTGGCAGCAAAAGGGTTAAAAACAGAAAATCTAACAAAAGTAAGGTCTTAGAAGGGAGGACGTTTTAAATCGGGGGGTCTTAAAGGGGTAGTTCCACTGTACCTTCCCTGCTGAAAGTCAAGTGGTCAAGACAAGAGCAGCGGTCAAGACTGACTGACCAAGTGATACAAAGAGGCGAGAGAGAGAGACAAGAGCAGCGGTCAAGACTGACTGACCAAGTGATACAAAGAGGCAAGAGCAGCGGTCAAGACTGACTGACCAAGTGATACAAAGAGGCGAGAGAGAGAGACAAGAGCAGCGGTCAAGACTGACTGACCAAGTGATACAAAGAGGCAGAGCAGCGGTCAAGACTGACTGACCCAGCATCTGGTTGATGGCGCCCTGGTCAGCCATGTCCTGCAGGATGACGTCGTTCTCGGTGGACACCACGCTACGCATCAGACGCAGACAATGCCGCATCTGACCCTTCTTGTTGCCACGGCCACCGGTCCCATGGAAACTGTTGCCTTGACCCCCAAAACTGTCTGTTGCGTTAGACAAAAAAGAAATTTCAGATGGAAGTGTCATGGTGAAATAGCAATCAATCTTCTAGGGTACAGACTGAAGCAAAAGCGTATATGTGACCCTCCACCACGGAATGAGTCGCATGTCACCTTTGCATGATTTTTATATTTTTACATTTTCTATCCAGTGGTGAAAACTGTTTCAGAAAAGAGCGAATTTTTTTTGGAGTTATAAGCCTGTGACTACCTGACACCACGAGGGGGGGCGAGGTGACATCCGACTCATTCTGTGGTGGAGGATCACATATAATGTGGCCTGAACAAATTTTTGCTGAAAATTGTTTCTGCCTTCTCTTTATGAAGGAGAGCACTGCTGTAAATCAAAATTTAAACTGACAGTAGGGTACTGGTAGTGGTATCACACCAAACGATCACCACACATTGACACAGACTCACAAGTTTCAAGTTTCAAGTGTATTAATCTTTTAACCCCTTTTGAGGCATGGATGATAACTTCTGTCATAAAAGCACACACAGAAATAACACACACCAACACACTACACACCACAAACACAGTACACACTCACCAGGCCCAACACACCACTCCAGCAGAAGCAAGAGACGCGTGCTGCCCTGACACGTCATGTAATCCTCCAGCATGACGGGACATAGCGTACACAGGGCGGCCATAGCTTGCAGCTGCAACTCCTCGAACTGGGCCGACGTCCATTCTCTTGGTACTGTCTGCTTGTCGTTGGCTCGCACAAAGGAGAACAACGCTAGGAGAAGGTGACCTTCTGAGAGTATCTGTAGGGGATAAAGTGTATTCAGATCCTTGACTTATTCATGAATGATTTGATTTATGTGTTGTAAGAAAGCCACAGAAAACTAAACAAAATTATAAACCAAAAAGGCACAAAAAATAGAATAAATCAATCAAATTTTAAAACCAATAACAAATTAAAGCCCTTCTGAAGGCCATTCCTGAAGACAATTTCATATTCACAAGACCTCATAGGCTGAATAAAATAATAGCCTGAACTGAAATAATGAAATAATCTCTGCGTTCCACCCCAAATCTCAGGCTCCCCCCCCCCCCCCCCCCCCCACACATACCCTTTATCCATTCCTTACTTCACGGGTCTATCCATACTCCTGTCAAGTCCAAGCTCTGTCATGAAAACAAAGTTAGTGTGAAGAAGTCTGAAGTTACTCACGGAGATGACGGCAGGGTCCCTGCAAAGAAGCACAAGGATGTGGAAGAGAAGTTTCTTCAACTCGAAGTCCTCGTGGTTTGTCTGAAACTTCAGCTGTTTCACCAGCGGGTTGTGGCTCTTTACTGATAGAAATATACAAAATGTCATTAAACGCAAGACCATACTAACTTGATAATATATGCACAGAAGAATTACACCCAGTGCAAGTTCAGCTATGATAAAAAATAAAGCAAGCCACTTTTGTTTTTGTTCTTGAATGCTAGCTCAGTCATTCAAATCAAACCCAAATACAGACCTGGGAACCCCTGTTTTGCACTTGTGGCATATTCAAAGAAACTTGGCGTATTTTCAGAAAAATGAGTGTACTCCACACAGCATTTGAACATACAAAATACTGGATCGGCTTAAAGATGCGCTTGTGAAGAAAAGTAGTCTATGAATTGTTTTGATCGTATTTTTTTCCACTGTCCGTAAAGATCATATTTTAGACAATCAAGCGTATAAAAATTTCGGCGAAATCATATGGGATCCCAGGTCTGCAAATATCACTTTATGAAGTGCTAAACTCTTCCTGCAATAACTGAGTATACTACCTTAGCTCACAAAACTTATAACTTTTTGGCCAGGTTTTTTTTTTCACATTGTAGAAATGTCACGCCCATTCAAGAAAAAATTACACAGTATTGTTTCTCCTATTCAAAAATACTCTTCTTCCAAAAGATCCAAAGCAGCAAACAGCTGCAGCAAACAGCTGCAGCAAACAACTGCAACAAACACCGACCTTCCTGGAATGTCGCAAAGAGTGTGAGCTGTTTGACGAAGCCGGTCTCCACATAAGGAGCGTTGGGACAAGCGGACGCCACAATGTTAGCGATGACCAGCAGGTCGTTTCGCAGCTGGCGGTCGTAGTGGCTGTAGCCCTGTGTCAGTTGGAAGACGAAGCAATCGCGTAGCTGGCTGTCAACACACACACACATGCATTATAATTCATTGTGATTTGACCATAATGTGCTATCAGGAAAAGAGAGGTTTCAGATGTTTTCTTGACACTTTCAATTCCTCTTCGTTTCATGAGCATTATTTGATAAACAAAATATTTCTTTTTCTCATCTAGTACATAAATGTTGACAGCATTATACTTGTTGTGAAAGAACACCACGAACAAAGGGACACCTTTACTCACTTTTTCTTCTTCTGCGTTCATGCCCTTCCACTCCTACGAACATCTGAGTAAAATACTGGAAATGATACTAACACCAACCCCGTTCCACCCCAATGGTTTCTCACCTGATGCAGGTGAGGTTGTTGAGCTGCTGGGCCACTTCCTGTTTGTCTCCGAACTCCAGCAGGTTCCACAGAATGTCGACGGAGCGGAACAGCAGCTGGCCGCTGGGGTCAGGGTCAGTCAAGCGTGCAGACAATCGCTTGGCTCCCTCTGCTCGCAGCATCTGACTGCAGTTCTTGGCTGCAAAACACACAGTCGGGAGATTTATTTATTGCTGTTTTCACCATGAACTGGTAGCCCGGTAGCTCAGTTGGTAGAGCACTGGACTTGTGATCGAAAGGTCGCAGGTTCGAATTCGGGCCGGGACGGACACGGGTCAACTTTATGTGCAGACCCAGAGACGGAAGCCATGTCCCACCCCCGTGTCATCACAATGGCACGTAAAAGACCTTGGTCATTCTGCCATAAGTGCAGGTGGCTGAATACACCTAAACACGCAGACACCTGGGTAGCGCGACTCCGTTGCTGCTAGCTTTCCACTGGGAGGAAGCGACCCGAATTTCCCAGCGATGGGACAATAAAGTAATGAAAATGAAATGAAATGAAAATGGTCTAAATGTGAGAAACAAAGGGAAGAGAGCGCTCTGAATGCATACAACATGTGCAATATATAGAGTAAGTGCTCTAAATGCATACAACATGAGCAATATATAGAGTAAGTGCTCTAAATGCATACAACATGAGCAATATTACTGGCCGTATAAAATTTCATCTCACACGGCATCACTGCAGAGCGCCTAGAACTGTACCCACGGAATATGCGCGATATAAGCGTCATTGATTGATTGATTGAATATATAGAGTAAGTGCTCTAAATGCATACAACATGTGCAATATATAGAGTAAGTGCTCTAAATGCACACAACATGTGCAATATATAGAGTCAGTGCTCTAAATGCATACAGCATGTGCAATATATAGAGAGCGCTCTAAATGCATACAGCATGTGCAATATATAGAGAGCGCTCTAAATGCATACAACATGTGCAATATATAGAGTAAGCGCTCTAAATGCATACAACATGTGCAATATATAGAGTAAGTGCTCTAAATGCATACAACATGTGCAATATATAGAGTAAGTGCCAGATGTTGCTTTTGTTTTGGTTGCAACGAAGCAACAAAAACAACAAAAGCTGTGCAATACTATTACCACTCTTGTGATTTTACAAACCTGTTGGCACAAATATTCAAAGTTATATTCTGAAAAGGACGCTTAGGGGATTTACCTTCGTTCTGAAATGTGGACCGCACCCTTTCAAGCTGTCTTGTCATATCCTTTCAAGCATTTCCAATTTGGGAGCTTAAGTCCATCTCAACTAAAAAAAAAATTAGCCCAGAACAGAAGCAGCACACTAGCGTGACCTTCAACAAGACTTTAATAGTACAGCCAAAACAGATGAGAAACACTCACAGGAATGCTTGGAGAAATCCTGAAGAACTTTCAGCACTTGTAGTTTCAGGTCCAGGTTGTTCTCCAGCAGTGCCATGGACTGAACATTTGAAACATCAGTTACAGCAACACATTGAAATCACACACACTATTCGCTCATCCAGATACATTAACCTGAAAACTGCAACAAAAAAGCTGAAAACTTCACAAAGAAAGCTGAAAACTTCACAAAGAAAGCTTCACAAAGAAAGCTGAAAACTTCACAAAGAAAGCTGTCTTGGAGACAATATGAAAATTACTCTGTGTTGATCACAGACTTTAAGACAACAATTGGTCAGTTGGACCGGGACGGAAAATATGTATAGGTCAAAATGTCCTGCCTACAAAAACAAATGTTCAGTCCAAAGAGCTCCTACATGTCAAAACTTTCAGACAGTCGAACGGCAATTGCAAAAACAATGCGTCAGATCAAAAAAGTATGCGTCAATGACCAAAGACTGAAGCCTGGGAATAACACTGATTACTTGAACCAAAAGGATTTCAGTTCAACGAATGTGAGCTAGCCTTCTCAGAGAACTTTTTGTTTGACCAAACAACATGACATGTTAACTCCACCTCCTATATTCACTGCATTCCTAAATAAAACAGAACTGTTCAACTCCGAACTTTAGTTGGCAAAGAAATGCGTTTGAATAATTCACATCATTTTGACTAGCTTAATTAATAGACAATGTTCGGAAATAACTCTATCCGGTTTGTATGGATTGTAAAAGAGTGAATACTCTTGCTTCTAGTGAGCCAAACACAGAATCCACAGGCCAGTCACTAGCAAGGGGTGTGCATCTCAAACACTTGGACAGGAGCAAGTGTGGATAGTTTGTCTCACTAAAAACAAGGGTATTCACTCTTTCACAACCGATACCAACCCAACAGAGTTATTTCCGGAATTCGTCTATAAAGACCTTAGCTGACCTTGACCAGAGTTTCCGAGATGTCGCTGAGTTCCACCATTCTGCGGTTGTAGGACAGGGAGGACGGCTTGTGGCCTGTTGGAGAATAAAACATGGCATTGTTACAGTGGAACCCCCTTTTCGGACCACCCAAATCTGAGAAAATCAGGTATTAAAAGAGAGGGAGTCTTAACATGGGGGTACATTTACACAGCTTTTCAACACAACATCTGAGACAACTAGGTCTTTAAAGGTAGGGCTCAGTCTTAACATGAGGGTACATTTACACAGCTTTTCAACACAACATCTGAGACAACTAGGTCTTTAAAGGTAGGGCTCAGTCTTAACATGAGGGTACATTTACACAGCTTTTCAACACAACATCTGAGACAACTAGGTCTTTAAAGGTAGGGCTCAGTCTTAACATGAGGGTACATTTACACAGCTTTTCAACACAACATCTGAGACAACTAGGTCTTAAAAGGTAGGGAGTCTTAACATGAGGTTAATTAACTTTACACAGCTTTTCAACACAACATCTGAGACAACTAGGTCTTAAAAGGTAGGGAGTCTTAACATGAGGTTAACTTTACACAGCTTTTCAACACAACATCTGAGACAACTAGGTCTTTAAAGGTAGGAAGTCTTAACTCAGGTCTAAAAAGGGGGTTCAAGTTAAGTAGTAAAGCTTAGCTGACGGAGTGGGAAGGCAAAAAGTTTGTAACTCTGGAGTTACATTTAGTTTTACACTTTCACAGTTAACATAAAAAAGGGACAACAATATTTTCCAGCAGACTTTTTAATGCATGTTTACATAAATAGACCTACAGACTCGAGTGCCAACAAGGATAAATAGAATGTATGCGCTACTCCCAATAATGATATTGCATGTATCAAAATTAACCTTCAAGCCATGCAGTTGCAATCATTGTTATTCATAGCAACATGAGGGTGGATAACATAACAAAATGATCACATGCCTGCTGTGTTGAATAACAGTAATCACACAAAAAAGGGAGTGAATCAAAATGAGTATATTTTATTTTAAAAAAATCCCCAAAGAAACACTAAGAAGCCATGCATGAAAAGCAACAGAAACCAAAAAAATTTTGCATTGCTTATTAAAAATGTAATAATAATAAAAAAAATAATTAAACAAATAAAAGTGCAGGAATGCAAAATATTCATTTACCACTTGACAATTCCGCTGCAGGGTAAGTTTGTTTGAGAAAATGACAACAGATAAAAATTATTGTTTTCTAGGCACATGCATTCGTCGTCTATGCATGTAATGTGAACACCGTACCCCAAGCCTGAAGAACTTTTCTCCGACATCTACTTGACATGTAAACAGGTTAAATGTTGCAGGTATTCACCAAACTGCCATCCCACCCCCTCCCACCCCCCCCCCCCCTCCCCACTTAAAAAAGTAAAGAAGAGTTTACTTGTGATCACATCTTCATTAATTTCATCCTTGCAACTCAACAGAAAACTTCAGTCAATCTTCTAGATTTCTCCATATTTAACGAGGATCAGGTTTATATTATATCCTGAAAAACAGCTCCAGCAATAAGCTAGTTTGACGTCGTCATGGAATTTTGGCATAACTCATTTTAGACAGCTTTTCAGCAGAAGGCCAAAACTGATTATTTGTATTATGAAATAGTGTTTATATTTGTACCTCGTATCGACAGAAAGATAACAGAATGTCAAATCATGTATTTTCCATTGTATTTTAGAGAATATTTTTCATTGAGAACGATTTACAGGACGACGATGATTTGTTGACAGTAGAAAGACACACTTACACTGAACATCCTGTAAAGCACTGGACTCATTGTAGAATTCTTTGAGCGTTAGACAGATCTGTTTCCGTACGTCATCGCTGGGAATCCGCATCAAGTAACCTGTAGGAGAGAGTGAGAGTCACCTGTGGTCTACACGAATTATGTTTTACTTAAACATAGACTGGTGATGTACAGTGGCACCTTCCTTTAAAGACCATCCAAAAGCTGAAATAATCAGGTCTCCAAACCCTGGGTGTCTCACAATCTGAAATAATCAGGTCTCCAAACCCTGGGTGTCTCACAGTCTGAAATAATCAGGTCTCCAAACCCTGGGTGTCTCACAGTCTGAAATAATCAGGTCTCCAAACCCTGGGTGTCTCACAATCTGAAATAATCAGGTCTCCAAACCCTGGGTGTCTCACAATAACGGTAGCGTAAATACAGGTTGTTATCAACACAAAAGCTGAGAAAGCAGGGTCATAAAATTGGACGAATTCTTTACTCAGGAGGTGTTCAAATGTACGCATATATTTTTCTTTTCTGCAACAAACATCACGTCAGTTACAGACCTGTTTACCCCTAAAACATTGCATGTGTATTCTCTGGGAGCAAAATGAGGCAAATGTGTAGTTTTGTAATTGAATGTGTAGAATTTCTCGTCGACCTATCACAACAACAAGAACAATGATTGCTACTTTTTACCACATGTATTGATTGACTGACGGAAAAATGGGAATTGCAGACAGTGCAATGAGCATGATGTTTTCCTTTCCGCGAAGACAAGGCATGGGTAGTCCTGATGATATTTTGGCAGAAAGACTTGGTTCGGCGCATTGCTCGTCTTTTTCTTTTTGGTCGGTGGCCTTTCGGAGTCATTTTCTTCACAGTTCTCATCTTCACTTTCGTGTGCTCTGCGTTCAGCCATTGTGTCGAAACGCCCGCATGGTTTGGCAGTAACGCTTTCAGTTGTGCCCGGCATTTGCTTGGAGAAGCCTATTCGGCATTAACAAGCTACAACGCAACGCCCGTGGGCGCTTTACGCGCTGCACGCAGCAAACGACTGCTGGCCGAAAACATGGATTGGAAAATGGATCGGTCAAGGGAGATGAAGAAAATTACGGATTGTGATATGCGTAGCCGAAACAATACCGTTTGCGTGCAGGGACGGGGCGGTGTGAGAGCACAACGGGACAAGGAACAGGTGTAAAGACGAAAAAGAAATTTTTTTTAAATACCGTTTGCGTAAAAAACGACAGACTTGCGTAGTTGCGTAGTATATTATTCAAATTCGTAGTTTACTACGCTCAATGTGTAGTGTAAACAGGTCTGCAGTTATGCAATAAAATCAGGCAGGTTCACAGCACTTCTCCATTTATAGGCATGCAAATAGTTCACACACACACACACACACACACACACACACACACACACAAACACACACACACACACACACACACACACACACGCACACAAGCACAAGTCAAAATCACAAAGAAATGGGAGAAACCAATTCCTGGAAATATACCACAACCAGAAAAAATCAAACTCAAAACATACCTAGCTGCGAAACAGACTCTACGACAATCTGTTCGTAGACGAGTTCATCCGACGACTTCTCCTTCAGGTAGGGGAGGGAACACTGCCTGAGAATGTCCATGATTGGCTGTTCATAGAGAGGCTGGTTTTCCACACGATCGGCACACACGTTGAGAATTTTAAACACCTGAACCAGCTCTTTCATGGGCTGAGCTCAGTTAGGGCAAACAAGGCACATGTTGATGTATACAATTTCTTTAAAATGAGAGTGACAAGCTGTGTGGTCCTTGGAGATAATCAATATTTTCTCTCTTCCTTTCTCCCTCTCCCTCTAACAGTATCACACATGCAATACTCCCCCCCCTCCCCCCCCCCCCCCCCCCCCCCCCGCTTCCTCTTCTTTCTCCTCGATCCCTTCCCCCTCACACATAATTAATACCCCCACCCACCCCCGCAAACCTCACCTACAGAAAAATATAACATTTATTGAATCCAGGCAATCCATTCAAGGAAATAAATAACGCTGAAGCATTTCGGCCATGTAAATATGAATTTAACCCCCTCTAGGTGAAAGAAAACTTGTGCATGCAAAGAAAACCACTATTGTGTTCCTCTCACCTGGGTTCAACTATCATTTTTCGCTTGTAGTTTTATTTTTTTTTGCTTTTGCAGAAATCGGATTGCCTGTGAATCACATACCCACCTCCTCGATCACCCAACCCTAAATCCACTCCCTTTCAAACAAAAACATCTGTTTAATCTTGTTCTTATCTAATGACTACAGTTGCATGTACAGTTTTGTAGCAAGGATACAAATCCCTTCTGGTAGTGACGAACAATTCTCTGCAGGGCGTGGACGTGACGGTCATACAGCATCATCTGAAGAAGAAAAATAAAATCATAAATATAAACACAAAATCAGTATAAGAACAAGAGACTGCAGGTGAGAATAACTTTAGAACAAGATAAAAAATAAATGAGTTTCTGGTGAGTACAATTTTATTGTTATCTTGTTCTACAAAATCAGTAAACAAAAATTACTTTACCAAGTATAATAGATCAGTATTTTGTTCTGTTCTTTACATTGGATTATTTTTATATACACGGGGAATACAGAACCACAAAGAACTTCAGTGCACTGAACGTCATTTTGCTTTAGCTTGAAATACTGCATGCACCCGGGCACAAACAGCTGGGCAGACCTTAGTGTTCAAACACAAACTGTGACAAAAAACAAGAATGGTAGGTTATTGGAAAGTTTAATTATTGACCAAACAAAACGTGACATTTATTAAAGTACATCGACCCACTGGTCTTTGAAGTAGACAGACAAACACTTATGATACAATTATAATGAGCTTATCTCAAAATCGTGATTTCCTCGCCGGTATCTTGAAGCGAGTTTCTCCGACAATTTTAAGATAAGTTCATTATTTGTATGATAGATAAGTTCATTATATGTATGATAGATAAGTTCATTATTTGTATGATAGATAAGTTCATTATATGTATGATAGATAAGTTCATTATTTGTATGATAGATAAGTTCATTATTTGTATGATAGATAAGTTCATTATTTGTATGATAGATAAGTTCATTATATGTATGATAGATAAGTTCATTATATGTATGATAGATAAGTTCATTATTTGTATGATAGATAAGTTCATTATTTGTATGATAGATAAGTTCATTATTTGTATGATAGATAAGTTCATTATTTGTATGATAGATAAGTTCATTATTTGTATGATAGATAAGTTCATTATTTGTATGATAGATAAGTTCATTATTTGTATGATAGATAAGTTCATTATTTGTATGATAGATAAGTTCATTATTTGTATGATAGATAAGTTCATTATTTGTATGATAGATAAGTTCATTATTTGTATGATAGATAAGTTCATTATTTGTATGATAGATAAGCTCATTATTTGTATGATAGATAAGTTCATTATTTGTATGATAGATAAGTTCATTATTTGTATCTATATATATATACGACTAGAGTCTGTGTGTCTGTGTGTCTGTGTGTGTGTGTGTGTATCTGTCTGTGCGCGATGCACGGCCAAAGTTCTCGATGGATCTGCTTCAAATTTGGTGGGCATATTCAGGTTGACCCGGTACAGGACACAACCTGGTCGATATTTCAACACGTGCTCTCAGCGCGCAGCGCTGAACCGATTTTGGTTCCACCTCAGCTATTTTGGTTCCACCTCAGCGACCCGGGCCCCCATACCGACACACCATAGCCGCTACACCACATCACAACGCCAAAGTTCTCGGTGGATCTTTTTCAAATTTGGACACCGTATTCAGCTACACCCCGGACACAATATCATCGATGAGATATTTCAACACGTGCTCTCAGCGCGCAGCGCTGAACTCATTTTCGTTTTTGTGTTCATTTCACCATTATAAGTAACTCTTCCTTATCTTCTCCAGTGTTTGGCGTTTATCTCCCTTCCTTCGTGTGGCTTTCCCGTTCAGTTGTAAGTTACTACACTGCGCTGTCCACTGCGCTGAGCGTCTTCGGATATTCCCGGCGTTACTATTTTTAGAAGGTCAACGCAGTGTACAGAACGTAAATTGGACCCGTAAATTATCCTCACTGTAAAAGTGCAAAGGTCGAATCAATTTATAGCCACGCGAAAAATACACTGTCATCTATCTCTCTATAGATACGGCTTCTCTGTGTTTTTGTGTGTGTGTGTGTGAGTGTGTGTGTCTCTATGTAAGCAACACCTGTGCATTCTTCAGTTCTGTTTGTGATGTGGTCTGGCGGCTTTTGTGTAATTTTATGTACTGGCCTTCCTTTGAGAAGCCATAACTTGCTCAGTCCTGTTTGAGTGGAGTTCGCCTCCAAAGGTGATTAACACGGTTACATTCGTCGACAAGGATGGGACTCGATATGGTCAGGAATGGCATTATGGCCACTGAATCATTTTCGTGCTGTTCCCATTCCACGAATCTGGGAGGGACCTAAGCTTGGCGGGTCCATTGTTCGAAGCCGGCGTACGGCTCTAAGTACTTCTTCCCGGCGAAGCCGGCTACCCGGCGAAGCGGGTATTCATTCTAGTGATAGATAAGTTCATTATTTGTATGATAGATAAGTTCATTATTTGTATGATAGATAAGTTCATTATTTGTATGATAGATAAGTTCATTATTTGTATGATAGATAAGTTCATTATTTGTATGATAGATAAGTTCATTATTTGTATGATAAGTGTTTGTCTGCCTGTCTACTTAAAAGACGACGTAATGTAAATGTAACGTTTTGTTTGGTCAATAATTAAACATTCCGATAACCTACCATTCTTGTTTTTATTTGTTATTATTATAATTATTTTGGAACGTTAGAAGGATATCTGTTTTTGGATTACAACTGTGTCAGACAAAAGGTGCTGAACGACAAACACAAAGAACTGTAACTCACCGAGTGAGGATCAGTCAGCAGCTTGATGACCCGCTTCAGGTTGATGGGCTGGTGTTTGCTCCCCTGTTAACATCCAAAACAGCAACATTAAAAACCTGGTTATCCTTTAAAATGAAGAATAAGTACTAAACAGATGAACAGCCTCCATTATTCACGACTTGCCGACCTTGACATTGTACTTAGGGTCATGTGGGCGTCGACATCATTGTCCAATCAGAAATAATCAATGATCATCTCCAAGGTGTGTTCCGGTCACAGAATTCTGTGGTTCCGGTCCGGAACGCAAAACGCGAAAAAAGATTGGTAACAAGAAAAAGAGAACGTGGTTTGACAACTAAATTTTTTTTTTTTTATTTATTTACGAGGATTTATATCGCGCACGTATCTCACCACACAAGGCGACTCAAGGCGCATGTTACCTATGAATGCCGTGTGAGATGGAATTTTTTACACAATATATCACGCATTCACATCGGCCAGTAGATCGACTGCCTATAGGCGCTACATCCACCTTTCACGGCCTATTATTCCAGGTCACACGGGTATAACTAAAGGGCATTTTGACCGGCTCGCACTACAGCATCGTTCAAATGTGGGAGAACGACACATCTGACAAATAGCCAGTGGTTACCAACATGAGAAATTGGGTATATGAATCGTAATCCGT
Source organism: Littorina saxatilis (assembly GCF_037325665.1). Taxonomy (NCBI): domain Eukaryota; kingdom Metazoa; phylum Mollusca; class Gastropoda; order Littorinimorpha; family Littorinidae; genus Littorina; species Littorina saxatilis. The sequence continues at coordinate 42,906,532 of NC_090256.1, forward strand.
ATGTAAGTTTGAAGCGGCCCTGACGCTGTTTGTACGTCAATCCGGAGAGAAGCTATCGTACAAGGCCTTAACCATTTTGTCAAGTTCCACTCCCAGTGTGCCGACTACGGCCCTCCCCCCCCCACCAAACTGCCACCCCCGGTGGCAGGGAAAGCGGTTCGACTTAAGGAGACTGCAGGGCAAGTTCGATTTTGCTAGCTAAAAATAAATGTTCTACTACCTTGTCAGTCTAGATCTGGAACTCATGAAACAGCACTATATTCAAATCGCAATTTTATCCCCATAAAGTGAGCTGGTGTTTTTCTAGATCTAAGCATCGACCAAATTCAATAGAAATGTTCCTTGTATGGCATATTTACCTAAATCTGTTATTAAGTTTGTTGAAAATCAAAGTATTTGTTTTTTGTTTGTTCGCGTGTCTGGTTTTTGTTTAGTCGATTAGCTTACACGATGTGTGGCTGTTTATTTTGTAAGGGTGGTTTAGCATAAAATGAGACCTAGACCACATACGCCATGAAAGTAGAGTTCCCCATTCAATACCAAGATTGCCAGTATTAAATATTCAGACAACCTTTGGATAAATGTGTGGGGTTGTGGTGTTGCAGTGGTAGATTGTTTGCACGAGTATGTAGGTAGGTACGTGTACATTCGTGTGCTTTTGTGCAGGCATTTGTTTGTGAAGCAGGAACATGCAACATTTTTGACAAACATCAGGGTTGTGTGCATGTGTGTGTGTGTGTGTGTGTGTTTGATAAAACCAACTAAGCTTTCATCCAGCACAACAAGCTTCAGCTCTACTTCACCAGTCAAAGTCACAAACGCATTGCTTTATTCAGCATATATTCACTCGATCAGAATCGAACCCTCTTCATGAATATTTTATTTCTGAAAAAAATAACATATTGATTCCACACAACAAATGGTATTGATATATGCTATGAACGATGGAGAATAGCAACCGAGACAGGTGAGGCATCAAGTTTCTCAGCCTTCCATCAAGCCCTTATGTTGCATACATGTCATTTTTTAAAATTTTTTATCTCCTGATGTCATTTGTTTTTTTATCTCCTGATAACTGACCAGAAAGGTACAGACATCGATTCTGCAACTACCTCGTAAACTTCTCGATCGCTAATACACCAGAACTTGATACAGTATGCAACACTCAAAGGCTTGATTACCTGCTGCATTGAAACGGAAGAAGAAATTAAAAGACCATATGTAACTGAGAGGAACCGATGTATTCAAGTTCAGAACGAAGCAGTTTCTGCCTCAGAGCCTGTATCTCATGCTATGGAGCCACTAGAAGAGAAATGTCTGTCGTAGTTTGACCCAACAGACAGAGAAGTCAAGGGGGGTAATCTGTCGACAGCAGTTGTATTGCCGGTTTGTATTTGATCTTACAAACCATTCTTATTAACTTGTATAATTAGTGTATCGCTTCAGTAAACACTCATCTATTTTGAAGATTACGTAATTTTCTAAAAATCAAACAAATCGCAATTCAATATTTCACGCAAATTTTACTAATCCGCTAACAATTTTGCATGAACAAGTGTTATGTTAGGGAGAGAGTACGAGTGCGTAGTTAGACATATTTTGAGTGGAGTAGCTCCAATGCTTTAGCATTATACACATTATGTTATTGAACTGCTTAGCGGAGATTTCCAGATCAATTATACGGCGGTGAAAGACTGGTCTCTAGTACGGTCTAATACATCCAAAATATAAAAATAAAGGCACAGAATATGAAAGAAGATTGTGGAGTAGGTTGCTTTCTATCCTACTGCTCTAAATTAGCAAGAGGCAAGCTTTTCAATGCTATTCACACCAGGATGCAAAGCGTTCAGTGCTAAAGCTCTCAAATCACAAGACAAACACACTTCTTGGGGACACATTTTTGTAAAATTTTTTTATTGCCTCCCTTGAATAAAACTTATAAATAATATATTCTGAGAAAAAAGTTATACTTAAAAGCAATGCTATCAAGAAATAGGTAGACAACCCGTGTAAATACCTTTATTCTTGAGATATATTATTTTTTGGGGATGTCGCTATGCAATTTTACAGATTAAAAAAAAACAAGAAGGGCAAAGCCCATACGACTCACATGCTTGACCTTGACCTTTACATGACCTTTTCCTACCAAAATACATGTGACCTTGACCCAAGGTCAAGGTCATCCAAGGTCATGCAACACAAAGCTGTTAATTCAAGACATAGGAAGTACAATGGTGCTTATTGGCTCTTTCTACCATGAGATATGGTCACTTTTAGTGGTTCACTACCTTATTTTGGTCACATTTCATAAGGGTCAAAGTGACCTTGACCTTGATCATATGTGACCAAATGTGTCTCATGATGAAAGCATAACATGTGCCCCACATAATTTTTAAGTTTGAAACAGTTATCTTCCATAGTTCAGGGTCAAGGTCACTTCAAAATATGTATACAATCCAACTTTGAAGAGCTCCTGTGACCTTGACCTTGAAGCAAGGTAAACCAAACTGGTATCAAAAGATGGGGCTTACTTTGCCCTATATATCATATATAGGTGAGGTATTGAATCTCAAAAACTTCAGAGAAAATGGGAAAAATGTGAAAAATAGCTGTTTTTTAGGCAACATTTATGGCCCCTGCGACCTTGACCTTGAAGCAAGGTCAAGATGCTATGTATGTTTTTTGGGGCCTTGTCATCATACACCATCTTGCCAAATTTGGTACTGATAGACTGAATAGTGTCCAAGAAATATCCAACGTTAAAGTTTTCCGGACGGACGGACGGACGGACGGACGGACGGACGGACGTCCGGACGGACGGACGACTCGGGTGAGTACATAGACTCACTTTTGCTTCGCATGTGAGTCAAAAAAGAAGCTTTAAATTATCTCCCTTGAACAAACACTTCTTGTTACAATTTGTTTTTACTATGTGTTAGTTTTAAGGGTATATAGAAGAACAAGAAAGAAAAAATGCTGCAAACTGACTTAGACGTATTTACAATTTAATTAAACAAAATGTTTCAAATTATCTGATAATGAAATTCTACATTAAAATTAAAGCAGACTTGTGCACATGCACGAAAGTCGCACCCAACATAAAACATAAGAAACTATGATCTGCATCATTTGTTATGATGATAATGGCACCTGTCGACCTGTCGACCGACTTGCACGCCATATATGTTTTACTGTGCGCTCTGCATGTCAGTGGTCTTTCTCTGGGTGACTCGATTCTGAGGAGATAAAGACAATGCATTTAGTGCAAGCAGTACATAATGACAACACAAATACAGTTACTCAAAGTAGCTGCTGGTTTCAGAGTATTTGGTTAAAGGCCCACCCCAACGTGTTTGCCTCAATGTCGCACATTTGGTCAGGCTTTCACATAATTAAGACAAAAATAAATAACAATGTTTTGATTTTTTTTTTAAATCAAGGAATATTTGTGTGTGAAGCTTCTAAGCCCTAGCTTCAGAAACGTCCAAGAAACCCTCAATAATTGATTTTGTTGTGCCTAGTGATGGCTATCCAACCGAGTGGCCGAGCACTGGTGAATCCTTTGAGTCTCCTGGATGCTTGATTCTGTAATGCCATTGTGGAGTTGGTAGCTAAGTGAGTGTGTGGTGCCTGCTCTTCGTTGTTGGGTCGGGGGGGGGTCTTGAATCATCTGATCATAAAGTAAGACTTCATTGTGATGTGCAGAGATTTAGTCAGGTACACAAAATTGCTATGCTATCACGGAATTAGATGTTCTATCCTCTAGACTGAATACACAACTACATCAAATTTATGGTTGGGTTTTCGCAAGTCAGCAACATGTTTTGAAGTTCTCATTGGGTAATCACGGCTGACATCAAACACATAAAAGGTGGGAAAAACATAAATTAATGAACTCACCTCCCCTGCACTGTGACACTGGCCATATGGGTCTGCCGAAGTAGCTCCTGCACATATTTAATCAACTATTCATCTTATTAACATGTTAGGATCACGCTTTTTTTCTAGCATATCAGACTGGAAAGTTTCTCAAGACTTGCACAATTCAAGAGCTTGCCTATCCCCAATAAAAAAAACACCACACCAAACATTTAGTATGCAAGTATTTTCAGGGTCTCAAGGTTTTAATGTGAAGTCTGTTCCTCTGGGGTCATGGAGAAACAAATTACAAATTAGAACATACACAACAAATTCCGAACAATTTAGGTCACACCATAACATAACTCACAAACAAACAACAGCAATACAATAATAAGTCTGCAAATGCCTAAACGTCGTTCACACTAAGTATACAGAAATAAAGAAGCACATTCAGACAGGTTTGACAAGTAGACGATTACAGCCGCTGATCCAGATCAAATGAAATGGTTTCCCCTTACTCTGTGATTGTAATCATAATTATTGTTTATGAATTAATGACTTCAGTTTTTCTAAGTAAATCTCTCGTTGTAATTCGTGGTAAATGCATTATCCCAATTAACTTATTAACCCCTTCACTGCCCACCCCATATGTAATACGTGGTCATTTTCGGTTTGTCATACGCCCATAACCATATCTCATACGTGGGATTTGTGTCAACAACATTTCAGGACATTTCTGAAAACTAAATGGGAAGTAACAACTGTCCAAGTACTTGTAGGGGATCTAAACACAATTCTCTCCCATAGACCGTTCAGATAAGTTACTACCACGTGTTGAAAACTGTGTTACAAATGTAGAACCGACTATAGCATTCAGCCGCCATTCACAATGGCGGCCGAAAGTCGGACCTCAGACCTGTTTTCAAGCGATACAGTGTTCTGGAAGCTCTACAAGAAGTGATTTATGGATTACCACACAGAAGAATACTTTTATGGGCTGTAATGGGAGTACCTGATGTTTGACACCAGTTTTAGCAGTGTTTTGTGTGGTTTTACGTGCTGCAATGTGTGTGTGTGTAAGTCCGGAAACTGTAATTTTTGACAAAAATGGTCATTATATCAATTTTTACGATAACAATCACAAACAAAGTCCAATGATCATGTCATCCTATAATAGCCAAGGGTATAAGCAAAACACATGCCAAAGATCTAAGAGATATCTCAATAAATGATCGAGCAGTGAACAGATTAGTGAACCTACCGAAGAAAGCGAAATTTTGCCCTGGCACACAGCAATACCAAAATGCTGTTATACTGTGGCAGTGAAGGGGTTAAGACATGCTCATAATCTAACCTGGGTAAACTTCATTTCAAGTGTTGTTGTTTTTTTGTTTTTTTTAACTGACCAAGAAATTATAAGCATTCCTCAATTATGTTCCTGTCAGACTCAATGAGCTAATCTTGTAAAAAAGAAAAAAAAGAAGGGAAAAAAGGTAACATCTTAAAATATTCTCATGCGAATTATAACTAATCAGAAAACTAGTAAAAAAACCCACCTCAAACTGAAAATAAAGGCATGCAACATCATCCTTGCTGTCTTGTGATAACCCTTATCATCAATTATTCTGTTTCATTTCCATCTTAACAAAAAGAACACTTTAAGTCATAAGAAGCCAAAAGAACACTTTAAGTCCTCCCCCCCCCCCCCCCCCCTACCATCCCCCCCCTCCCCAAAAAAAATCCCCGCCACAGACATTACTTAATGTGAAATCACAAGCATGTTGTACTGTACCTTTTGTTTTGCAATAGAGATTGGTAGAAGGCAATGTTGAGTGGTGAACACAAGTTGCATTGATCACTGCATCACCATGTGGTCAATCCCCTTTGATCTGCAGATTGCACCAGCACAAACCAACACAATGTTATGATCGTAAACAGCCCACATGGCCAATTAATCTAAGAACACAAACACAAGATAGATCTAATCAGAGAGTCTGCTAACCGAGTCATTATGCTTTTCAATATCAATGAAAATCTGTCTGTCAATGAAACAGATAGATCTACCCTTGCGATTGTTTTTGCAAGCAGATACATGTTTGAACTTCACTTATTCCGTTATCATTCAACAAATGGATATTTTGCAAGATGAATTTCGTGCCAACTAGCTGAACAAACAATCAAAATCAAGCAAGTGGTACATTCTTGAAGACAAAATTCAGTCACACAAACAAACTGAAGGGAAAGAATCTAGCTTACTGCTGTACTGATTTCGCCAAATAAATGTATTTGCATACCGAAGTCATTCCTGCTATGATTCCAATCATTCTAATTGATCTGAATGTAAAAAAATATACGAAAACGAGCTGATCGAAATGAGTAACATTGCACCTGCCTTTAGACTGTACTGCGAAAGCGAAGGTCGTCTGCGACTGGAGATTTCGAAGTCGAACAGCATCGTTGCCTCACTCTCAGCGGTTGTCTTCATCGGAAAAGTGAAAAGCGTGACTTGCAATCTAGCGAAAGCCACATTCTATCTTTCCGTTCGGGCGTTGTTTTTGTGTACAATCTCTGAAAATGCTATTTGAAAAAAGGCGGCCGTCATTGTTTTTGGGTTTCCGCCTAGTGGTGTTTTAAACCGGTTTCAGATAACCTCTTATACGCCACAAACCGGAACACACCTTGGAGATGAAAAAAAAATGGCAGCCCCCATGAAATCCGAAAGGTCAAGCAAACAAGTCGTGAATATTCTTAAAACCTAAATGTAATAACACACTAGGGTTTGTCGTTTGCAAGTTTGTTTTGTTGCTTACAAACAAATAGCACTTGATGATTCAGGTAACTGAACTTGTTTTGAAGCTTACTTCATTTTAGAAAGGCAGTCCTGTTGCTAATGAGTCAAAATGACACTATATTTACAATTCGAAACTCATACAATTCAAATCCATCCAAACTTTTCCAGTGCAAGTGCAACAGGTGACTTCCTTTTAAAAATGATAAATAATTCTAACACTTGATTCACACTGCTTTGTCATCGTAAAGTTTCCTCTGCTTTTGTTAACACTTCCAAACAATGCACTTGTTAGAAGCAAAACTTCCATGTGTATATGTGTGCATGTGTGTGTGTGCATGTGTGTGTGTGTGTGTGTGATTATACATGTGTCACTGTGTGTGTGCATGTGTGTGTGTGTGTTTGTGTTTGTGTGTGTGTGTGTGTGTTTGTGTGTGCGTGCGGGTGCGTATACATGTGTCACTCGACTCACTGTTGTTTAAGCATGCATGCATGCGCAGTAAACAACTCCAGCACAGAGTTGATATAGATAGTCTGTGAAGTCACAAGTGCGCTTATTTGCAGATGACTGCCTCCTGTACCGCACCATCAACTCCTACAGTGACCACCACATACTCCAAGCCGACTTGAAAACCCTGGAAGAATGGGCAAACACCTGGGGCATGCGCTTTAACGCAAAAAAATGCTACATCCTTAGCATCAGAAACAAGTCCAGCTTTTTCTACAACCTGGACAACCACATTCTCCAGAAAGTCAATAGCAATCCCTACTTAGGCGTCACCTTTACTGATGACCTCAGCTGGACCACACACATCAACAAAATCGTCAAAAAGGCAAACTCCACCCTCGGCCTACTTAGAAGAAACCTCCGTTCCTGCCCACAAAGCTGTAGACGTACTGCCTATGTGTCCCTCATCCGCTCAACCCTGGAGTACAGCTGTCTCGTCTGGGATCCGTACAAACAAGGCGATATAGACAGCCTGGAAAATGTACAGAAACGAGCAGCCAGATTCATTACCCAAAACTACAGGGACCGAAACCCAGGATGTGTCTCAGAGATGCTCAGCAGACTACAGCTTCCCCCACTCCAGGAACGCCGGAAACAACAGAGACTCACATTTCTGTTCAAAGTGGTCAGAGGGCTGGTCCCCGCAGTACCCCCTGAGAAATTCATCCAGCAACAAAAATCAAAAAGACAAGTGAAACAACGAGTGAACAAAGACTTTACATCATCAGCCACAGTCAGAAATATCACAAGAAACAACAGCCAGTGCTTTACTGTGGAGTGTACTAAAACACCAGTGTACAAGTACTCTTTTTTCACAAGAACAGTTATTGACTGGAACAACCTTGATGACAACACGATCCAGTCGTCAACGGTCAACGAATTCAGAGGAAAACTGCCAACCGCTGACTAAAACACCAAGTGCTCTCCCCAAATTCCGCCAACGTATATTCCCAAGCTTGGGACCTGTTGGCGTAACTTATCAAGATCAAGATCAAGATAGATCTATATATATTCCTCTTTAAAATGGCAATATTTTGTGAGCTGAAACACTCACGTCCCTCTAAGATTTCTTTACCTGTAAGAGTCCCAGATCTTCATCCGTGATGACATGGGTGACGAGAGGAATTCTCCCCCCGGGTTCTTGTGCACCCGTCATCATCAGTGAAGCGCTGGTCGTTCCCGTTCGAGGTCCGGCTACTACAGCCATTTTGAACCTTTTCCTGCTTTATACACCGCTTCTAATGCTGCGAAAAGCTATCACAAGTCTTTATGATGGATACCCTGTTTCACAAATCCGAAGATATTTCTTCAAAGCGATACACAGCCGTCATTTATATGTTCGTGGCGGGATGGAGTACACAACATCCCGCCATGTTGAATACAATCTCTAAGGAAGTTGATTGCATTGTGGGAAGTCGTTGCCAGTTTGTAGGCTTTGCTAACCATCATCTTCGTGGTCCGTGTTACCGAGACTTCTACGGGAAACAACTCTGGTTTTTTTGCACGGAAGATAAGATTGAAAGAGTAGTGTCCCATAGACCGTACATTTTCCCACTTGCCGTGGTCTCACTGCGCGCGCCCATCAGTTTCTGTCTTTGCACAACTGTTGCTATGATGTGTTTGGGTGCTTTCAGTTCACATGAATCTTCACATAAGTGCTTGTAAACATATGGCAAAAATAATGAATAAGTATTAAATATATATATGGGTGGGTTTTTTTTACAAACTGCCCTCCTTGTTACTCACCTACAGCATTTTTGTATTAAGTATTTTAAAAGTGTGTAATTTTAATGCCTAATTCAGATGAAGCTTTACAAAAATAAGAACAAATTAAAAGGGAAAAAAAACTTAATGTATACCCTTATCTAACTATCACCTAGAGGACTTAATCAATTTTAATGACAGTATATATTTTATTACACAAAACATGAATCACATGCACACACACACTCACACACATTTAGGATCAACTGTACAACTGTATTCTGTTAACACTATTTTATTGAGATTTGTAACCTTGTCCTTTAGCAAAGACAAGCACATGTACTTTCAAGCAACAACAACACAAATTAGAGATTACTGTTCAATTAACAAGTAAATTGTACTATACCACAGAACTAAAATTAAAACATGAGGGGGCAGGCGAGACATACAGGACAGTGGAACCCCCCTTCAAAGACCTACCAATTTAAGACTTACTCCTTTTTAAGACCTTCACTTTTCAGATGATCTGTTCATAACCTCTGTCAATTTACTTCCATTTTAAAACTCCCTTCTATTCAAGACCGGACTTTCTCAGATTTATAGAGGTCTTTAAAGGGGGGTTCCACTGTATACAAATTAGACTAAAACATACGCACATAATTAATATGTATTCTTGTGTTATTGTTCATGAAGTCAGTTCTATCCTGCACACCAAGGTGACAGCTGCTGTCATTATCAGCAGTGGTACTCGAGCAACATTGTGAAAGATTCAAAATCAGTGCCGCTGTCTTTGACACAAAGATGCTTTATCATCATAATATGGGAACAATGAATATATTGTGCATATTAGATAGTTCACACACAAACATGCTCGCATGCACGCACAGGCATGCACACACCACATACACACAAACGCACACACACACCATAAAGCAAAGCAGATTATGCACACTGAAAAAAAGGTTACCCCATGGAAAAATAAATGCAACAAATTAAAGCTATTTTACTGACTAGCATTATGCTGTTACAGATGTCTGTTTTGCAGCACAAGTTTTCTACTGTACCGAGCAAAACCTGAATGTTAAACAATTTCTTCATTATTACTTTTGTAGTACATTGTAGAGGCTGCAAAAGACAATATTTTTGCAGAAATGAGCAGAAAGTTACTGAAGTGAATCTGCTGTTAAAGAAAACACTGAAAAGGTTGCGCATTGGTATGAAAAAGTGACCCAAAACATGAAGTTATTTAACTTCATTTCTTCTTTAAAATCACTTTCACAATAATGTAGGACCTGTTTGTCTTTCTCAAGGAAGGACAAAGAAAGACACACAAACAAACAACTTTTATTGTTTAAAGAATGGTGAGAATACATTCAACAAAATCTTTGGTACAACATACAAAAATAACAAAACCTCATCTAAATACTCAAACATTCTACCAAATGTTAATTCTTCTTCAAACCCTTTGCATGCCCATAAGAAATCCACAAAAGTTATGAACACAATCAACACTAGCAAAACAAAACCTACAAATAATAATAATTTACAGTGAGCAATCTTTCCATTCCATCTGACCAACAGAATCTTAACATTATCAATCTTCTTCTCTTTTTTTTTAAACACAAGTGATATGCATGTCAAATTATTTCAACCACCTCACTCTACACACACACCATTTTCAGCCAAAATATTGACATAAAATATATATCCAAATTCAATAGACAGCATAGATCTTCGGTACATGTACATGAAGACATTCTCACACTTGTAACGAGCAACACCTCTAATTCCCAAGGCAATCGCAGATTTATTACGCTACCAACCACAAACATCCACACCAACCTACACACACACACATTTGTAACTGTAAGGCAAAAGAAAAAAATGTTTCTTTTCAATGACAAGGTAAAACAAGTCGCGTAAGGCAAAATTACTACATTTAGTCAAGCTGTGGAACTCACAGAATGAAACTGAACGTAGTCCGCCGCAAGTGCAAAAGGCAGTGAAAGTGACGAGCCTGTTTGGCATGGCAGCGGTTGCGCTGAGCTTCATAGCACGCTTTACTGTACCTCTCTTCGTTTTAACTTTCTGAGCGTGTTTTTAATCCAAACATATCATATCTATATGTTTTTGGAATCAGGAACCGACAAGGAATAAGATGAAATAGTTTTTGAATCGATTTCGGAAATTTAATTTTGATCATAATTTTTATATTTTTAATTTTCAGAGATTGTTTTTAATCCAAATATAACATATGTATATGTTTTTGGAATCAGAAAATGACGAAGAATAAGATGAAATTGTTTTTGGATCGTTTAATAAAAAAATAATTTTAATTACAAGTTTCCGATTTTTAATGACCAAACTCACTCATTAGTTTTTAAGCCACCAAGCTGAAATGCAATACCAAACCCCGGCCTTCGTCGAAGATTGATTTGCCAAAATTTCAATCAATTTAATTGAAAAATGAGGGTGTGACAGTGCCGCCTCAACTTTTACAAAAAGCCGGATATGACGTCATCAAAGGTATTTATCGAAAAAAAGAAAAAAACGTCCGGGGATATCATACCCAGGAACTCTCATGTCAAATTTCATAAAGATCGGCCCAGTAGTTTAGTCTGAATCGCTCTACACACACACACAGACACACACACAGACACACAGACACACACACACACCACGACCCTCGTCTCGATTCCCCCCTCTATGTTAAAACATTTAGTCAAAACTTGACTAAATGTAAAAAATGAAAGATCGGTAGGAACTTTTTTATTTTAATTTTGTTATGTTACTTTAATTTATTTTCAGGATTATATTCTTCTTTTATTTTAACCCCAGCGAATGTGACTATTGATTGACCATTGACCGGAACTCCTGCAAGCTCTGCTTTCTAGACGTTGGAGATGAGTAGTTTTCCTTGTAAAGTCTGCAAAAATCTTTTTTTTCTCTTTGTTTTTCTTGTTTCGAAGGGTAAAAAAAAGTTTTAGGGTCGAGAGGAATAGGGTTGGTCTGGAAACCAGAAACACTGACATTTTTTTTAATGCCTAACCTATTTGCGTCTCATCTTCAGTAAAGCCACTGAGCAACAGACGGTTTAAGTTTGGCGAATTTTTGGCATTTTCCATCCCATCTGTTGTACGATTGGTCTGACAGACTCCAAGGAGACAGGCGGCATATAATTACCGACGTACTTGCGTCGCCACCACGCCCCCTCTTTGGCTTCCTTGCTGCCAATCTTTGTGAAGCGATAGCGGTAGTGTTCCGCTCGGATAAACCTGCAATTCAGCAGATGTTATTTTCAAAAATTGCATCAGATTAGAAAGAAACTGGACATAAACATGGACATTTTTCTTTTGGCACCACATAGGATTACTAATGGAACAAACACGAAGACAACGATCAAAAAGGATACATAAATAGACCCATAAGAAATCCAGAACAGGTAGACTGCTCATGTTACTTCTTCGTTCATGGATTGAAAGTCCCACGGCTTATTCATAACCTCTGTAAATTTACCTCCATTTTAAGACTCCCTCCTTTTTAAGACCCGATTTTCTCAGATTTGTGGAGGTCTTAAAAGGGGGGTTCCACTGTACAAAAAAATAAAAAAATAACAACTATTCCAGAATCAACCTTCTACCACTGACCGCTGGAAGCAATCATGATTACTTCATCTTGCCAGACTCACTTTGGCGGGTCCCTGCCTTCAAAAGGGTTTTGCTCAATGAGCGAGGTGGCGTCTTTATCATTCACCAACAATTTCACAGCCAGATGCAGTAACCATGGGTTGTGCTGATATGTCTGAAATAAAATAAACTTGTCTTACACTTTTCTGTTAATTCAGCAGGAGTAAAATTTAAATAAAACAAAACAAAACTACAGATAAAAGTAAGTTCAAAGATATTACTATAAATTATTCATTAATGAATTAACCATCTCATTTATAATGACAAGTAAAACTAGAAAGTACATGTACACCAAAGAAGGTGAAGTTTCTTTAAACTGTGGCGAGACAGAAGTCCCATACTCCAAAATAGCTGATAAATGCAGTTAAAAATGACAAATGGGTCAGGATTGGGAAGTGCCCAACAACAGACAAATTCCGAAAATAACTCCGGTTTGTATGGGTTGTGGGAGAGTGACCTTTTCTTGCAAAACCTCGTACAAATATTGGAGGGGCCAAACACTAGTGAGGGGTCTGTCGGACACACATGGAATCCTGCACGTGTTTCCTTCACACCCCTGGCTAGTGATTGGCCCCTCCAATATTTCTACAAGGTTTTGCAAGAAAAGGTCACTCTCCCACACCCCATACAAACCCAACGGAGTCATTTCCGAAAATGGTCTATTACTTTTCTCCACTCCACAGACACACCACTGTTGTTCCCAGCCTTAGACCAAAGAAGTTCAGTTGGACGTGGATTTCTTCTTTCTTCAGCGTTCCAGAAATTCTGGTGACGTGTGAGCTCGTTTGCCCATTTGGGTTCCCCAAACTATACCCGCTTTCGTTGGGTAGGCATGCTGGGTATTTTCGGGTTTCCACAACCCACCGAACTCCGACATGGATTACAGGATCTTTTCCGTGTGTACTTGGTCTTGTGCTTGCGTGTACACACGAAGTGGGTTAAGTCACTAGCAGGTCTGCACATAAGTTGACCTGGGAGATCGGAAAAATCTCCACTCTTAACCCACCAGGCGGCAGCGACCGGGATTCGAACTCACGACCTCCCGATTAGGAGGCCGACGTCTTACCACTGTGCCACTTTGCCTGTCGGACCTGGATTGAAAATGTGTATAGGTCCAAATGTCCTGGCTTTGTCCCCTTATTGGGAAAATTGATGATCAAGAAGACCGCTTACGTGTGAAAACTATTCCACAGTCGACTTGCCAGGGGTCACACCAATGTGTCAGATCAAAAAAATATGCGTCAGTGACAGAAAACCGAGGCCTGGGAACAATGACAAACTTTTGGGGGGGGGGACTGACGAAACCATTTCCCACACTCCCATCAAATTAACTGTATCAACTACAGTGACTGCAGAAAGATCAACATCAAGTGAACAAGCGAAACAAAGACAGAGAAGTCACCTGAAAGCCAGCAAACCACATGAGCCAGTCCAGACGATAGTGATAGGGCGAAATGAGACAAGGTGTGCGGTTCACGTTGCCAGGTTTGCATTTGAATTCATACTCTTCCCACACTGCACTTGGGCTGTTGGGGTCAAGGCTGCTTGTGCCCTGAAATATTACTTCCTTTCTTGTCTTCGTCACACTGCAAGGGAAAATGGATTTGTAAGTACATGTAAAACAAATTGTTTTGATTGGAGAATCAGTTTTGTAAGTGTAAATCCGTATCCATTTCCTTTTGAGTTAAAAATGCATGCCAACTGTAGCATAAGAAAATGCATGCTGACACAGCCATGTACAATCCAAACCATCACACTGAAACACCCAGACATAAGCAGTTATAGACAGACTCAAACACACACAAAAGCATGCACACACACAAACATACACGCAAACACACACGCACGCACACAGACACACAAGCACACACACACACATACACCAAAGCACACACACACACACACATACATGCACACACACACACAAACACACACACACACACAAACTCCTTTCCTGCACCAAATAAACCCATAAATCTTCCTCTCCCTCTCACCTGCCAAAGGCACCATAGGTGTTAACGAGTCGCAGAGGATCAAAGGAGGTGTTCATGGCTTGACGAGAGGACAGCAGGTTGTTGATGACAGGTAAGCTCAGGTACATAATCAGCACACCTAGGCTGATGTTGAACAGACGCCTTACATAGCTACCTGTGACAGCAACAAAAGTTTGGTTTCAGATAGTCTTTCCCAATGATATGTACATGTACTAACAAAACACATTAATAATTATTCAGATGACAGCACTGGTGGCTGTTTATGATACACCGCAGCAATGAGAACTCACTTAATGCAGACCCACTCAGGTATGACTGTAAGGTTCACTGCAAATGGATGATCACCGTAACAAAAGTTGAAGATTACACGCTGCTGAATGGTTGTGAATTGTATGCTAGTTCAGTTTAACCGATACGTCACCCTAACTTAATTTACTACATATGACTTTGGAAACATAGCTATCATGACCAGTTCAAAGGTTCAAAGGTCAATCAAACTGAGCACAACTCAAATTTCTCTGAGTAAGAAAACTCTTCAACTTCAGACTAGAATACTTCCCTTTGTCCAATAACTTTTCACTTAATGTATGTGTATAATAGCAAAACATAAGCAGTCATTAACAGGGATGCACACACAGACACCACAGGTACACAGAGGTCTTGGAACAGCTCCTGTCCTCTTCATTGTTTGAAGCTCTGTATCTTTCTCCCTTTATCCTACAAACATGAGACCACCCATTTCATAACTAAACCATATACAGTAGAACCCCTCACAACGACCCCCCTCTCTAAGGACTACCCCGCCACAACGACCCTTTTTTTTTTAACCGATGTGTTTCCTTATATAGTTGTCACCAGTGTAGCGACCACCCCGCTCTAACGTCTAAGGACCGACCTAACAGCTTGTGTAACGACTTTGTCAGACAAAGCCAAGACTCAGTCAGCGTAACGCATCACTGACAAACCGGTTATAACCGTCTTGCGTAAGCAAAGGCACTAATTAACCGCTGAGAGGTGTGATGGTTGGGTGGGCTGAGTAAACATCACAAACCAATCATCGAGAAAACAAACTCACGTGACCAACACACACCGTTCAATTCAGTCAGAATAGACAGTCTTTGGACAGAAGAGCAGTGGAGATCGACATGGCGTCTACAAAGAAAAGAAAATATTTAACTCTCGAGAATCGAGTGAATGTTGTGAACAGACACAAAAAGGGAGAAACTGCCATCGCGATTGCAAAAAGTCTTGATGTTGGAAAATCGCAAATTCAAAGAATTATCCAACTCCAAGAAAACATTCTGAAAAAGGTGGGGAAGTGGTGACAAGGCAGTGAACGCACTCACCATGCACTGACATCATACAAAAGCAGCCACACAAACACAGCACAGAGGCAGAGGCAGGTGTGCAGATGCTTTGTGAGAATAAGCGTTGAAAACCAGTTTGAATAAAAAACCAGCAGATAGAGCCGCATGTCATAATCATTCTTCTTGTCTGGCTTTATTGACTGCATGCCGATCTTGTGGCAGTGACTTTTCACTCTTCAGTCGGACTGTACACAAACCGCTATCACTCTCCCTCACTGACTACCCTAAGCGCTGACAACTGATGTTTGGAAGAGTACACCTCTCTATTTCTCTCCAATGCTCTTCCTGCTGACTTCAGTGACACCGGACACCCCACTGAGTTTAGCCAGCTACTCCCCCCCCCCCCTCTCTCTCTCTCTCTCTCCCCCCAGCCATGTACTGTTTGGTGCTGTGGCCAGAGAGGTGTCACCGGCTAATTGAGGCCAGCTGCACTGTTCACTCAGAGCAAAACTAGTTGACTGTGTCTAACTTTTGACAAAGCAACACAACTGAAGGGTTCACAGATTAGGTAACCGACTCACTGGTCAAGGCTGCAGGGAAACAAGAGTATCTTTTCAATGAAAGAGGTTACACACAGATACGCGATGCTGAGAACGGTGGCCGATTTTTCACTCTCTTTCTCGGAGGGCCTTCATCATTGCAGGGACTGCTGTAAAGAAATGCTTGCTCAGAAACTAACTCTTTTTGCATTGAAACATGCACCAGAACTGGTGGACACCATCGACAATGTCAAACATGAAATCGAAGCAGTTTGCTTGAGGAAACGGTCGTCAGCAACTCAAACTTCTCTGTTTTCTTTTTTTAAGAAAATCTGAGGTGACTTTCTTTGTGGCCCGCCCCCTCCCTCTGTAAGGACCCCCCTCCATAAGGACCGATTTTTGTCAACATTTTCAAGGTCGCTAGAGAGGGGTTCTACTGTACTCACACGTGTGTATATCATGTAAATGAGGTTGAGTCAAAGTACAGTCTGGCGGGGATTCTCATTTTAAAAACACTTTTGCGTTTGGTGTTTTCTCTGGAAGAATTTGAGAACTTAAACATGATGCTTTTATTTCTATAGTGACATATTTTGCTTTGACATCAGAGATTTTAAAAGGCTTTGGGAGATATCACGGTTCCATAAGACGTGTCTTCAAGTTCGACACTTCGACTCCAGGACATTTGGAGCAGCAGGCAGGCAATTACAGAATGTAGGATAAACAGAATACTGTGTGATATCAGGTTTACACTTGTTGCTTTTTCAAATACCGAAAAGCTTGCTTTCACTTCCATTTTTTCAATATTTAAAATACAACTTGTGTAAATCTGGTATCATAGAGCAAGCCATGTCATATTCTCTATTTAGCGAACGACGAAGAAGAAGAAGAAGAATATTCTCTATTTCTCACACACAAACAATACCTAGGTGAGGCCTTGGAACGGCTCCTGTCCTCTTGGTGGCCAGAAGGTCAGTGACATAGCGACTGGTTGACCAGGGAAACAGCCAGACCAGGCTGGCGTCATCGTAACACGCCA
>NC_090256.1:42926454-42993954 GCF_037325665.1 Littorina saxatilis
ATCTCAAGACAGTATAATACAAGAGATGTAACCCAAACTTCACTTTAAAGAATCAGTTGAAAACAGTGAATTATCTCAAGACAGTATAATACAACAGATGTCACCCAGACTTCACTTTAAATAATCAGTTGAAAACAGTCAATTATCTCAAGACAGTATAATACAACAGATGTAACCCAAAGGCTCCTTTTTGCTTCTCTTGTTTTTCTTTTTATTTATATATACTTACTAATGTACATCTAAAGGTGATTACATTACAGAATTAACTGCAGTCAATTATTTTCTGCAGCCAATCCGCAAATTTCTGTCTTAATTAGCACTTTACTGAAAATCAGACCTGTTTACCCCCATAAGTGTTTTGGAGTAATGCTCAGCCCCAAAAATAGTAATCCTGGCACAAAAATAGTAATCATCCAGCATTCGTCGCCAATTACAACGCATATGACAACTGTGTCTGCGAAACGCAATCATGCACATACAGGGGCGGATCTGGGTTTTGAAAGGGGGGGTGCAAAGTTCTTTTTTTTTTTTTTTTTATCTTATCAGCGAAGGCGCAAAGCGCCGAACCGATGGCGCGAAGCGCCGAGCATGCTAGGGGGGTCCGGGGGCATGCCCCCCCGGAATTTTTTTTTAAAAAGGAAGCAAAATTGTGCAATCTGGTGCAATGTGAGCGTGTAAAGTGCTATTTTCAGGTGATACATTTTTCTTCTTTTTTTTTTTTTCTTCTTTTTTTGTCCCGCTGGGGGGGGGTGGAATTGCACCCCCCCCCCCCCCCCCCCCCCCCCCCCCCAGATCCGCCCCTGCACATATATCCATCATTCACAAACGAAACATCAGTTTTTGTAGTCATCATAATTTCAAAGAAGATCACATCAAAAGCACATGCATCACTGATTCTTTTTCTCGTAGTAGGCCTTTTTCAGTGTGTCAAGCGCTTCTCTACTGTACTTGCGCTTGCCGAATGAGCGAGGACGAGACTTCACCACTAGAATAAGGCTCTCCAGGGTTTCATCAGACAGACATGATCTCTGATCAGTCCTGTGCTTTTTCACCCCATTTTGCCATTGAAAATAAACCAATGCCAAACATGTGAATTGATAAAAAAAAAAATTAAAAAAATTAATTTTTTTTTTATTTTTTTTTACATTTTTTTTATTTATGAAAATCGTAGTCTTGACACGGATAGCGGAATGGCGTATTTTTTGCAGAAAATCGTAATAAATTACGCCAAAATCGTAAGGGTAAGCAGGTCTGGAAAATTCTTACGTATGATTTAAATTATGCAAAAACAGAAGTCATTATTAATAATAATAATAAATAATAATAACGGGCATTTATAAAGCGCCTTATCAAAAGTTCAAAGCGCGGGACAACAATACATGTATACAAAAATCATACAATCACTGTCAGATTCAAACAACACATCATGCACATCTCACATCCCCAGACTCTATACTAAGGAACTATCCGTAGTGTTGTTGGAACAAGTGAGTTTTCAAATTGGACTTAAAAGATGAAATGGATGGAGAGTGACGTAATTGAAAGGGGAGTGAATTCCATAACTGAGGTCCATAATACGAAAACGTGCGGAAGCCATGAGCCTTGCGTTTAAAGCGACCTTGACACAAATTTCTTTAATTCACAAACGCAGTTTTCTCCTCTTGGTTCTTACCAAATCCATACCTGAAAAAGACAGAAACAGACAATGGTTAATATTGCAAAGTATATAAATTTAAAGTCATAATCAACATTTTCATACCGCCCCTCCACCTCCCTTCATATGTAGTCCCTACAATCATTATCAGCCCTAATCTAATAGACAATCAATTGCTAGTTTAGGAGACATCGAGGGCTCCCCAAACTGTGCGTCCCTAAACAAAACTACTAGAAGCCAAAACAAACGTACAACAAATTCATGGAGGGGGGCCCCCGACTCACTTAACACTTTCTACCCCACCTATGTTGACCACGGATTTTTTTAGCCGAGACCAACTGTGCTGCGGCAGGTCACTCAGAATTGTAGTAACAGTGTAGAAACTGTGTATCAACACGCTGGAATGCAGGTGTTAGATTGACGTTACAGGAAGCGACTGAAGCTAACAGTCTGAGCGGATATATTCATACCTGCACAGATAGAGCCATATGAGTGAGTACGGATCCGTACCTGGGAGACAATGACTTAACTTGAAAAGAACGATACCTGCACTATACATATCCATTACGATGCATTTTGTCAGGACTGTTTTTAAAAAATATACTGCCAGATTTGCACTGACACAAATTTACCAAGTTCATCTAATATGACCGTAATGTTTTTGTGAAGGGTTCAGAGAACTTCCGAAGTCAGCATTACGTTGAAATGAGCGCTCCAAAGATAATGTGTATAATAATACAAGAATTTATAACGCGCACATATCTCACCACAATGCGACTCAAGGCACACATGTATAGGAGGATATACATGTGCCTTACCGAAAGCAAGAATATGAACCAACACACATACACACACACATACACAGAGGTAAACACACAGGGAGGTACACGCACACACACACTGACCATGTCTGACCCACGTTGACCAGTGAGTGATAGAGTGACCACAGTGTCAGCATGATGAACCAGTTGGCGGCTCCGTACACCATGACAAACCCGGCCAGTCCCATGCCCATGAGCGCTACCCTGTCCAGTAAGGCGGCCAGGTTGTGCTGATAGTCAAACAGCCACAGGACACTGGGAACATAGCTGACGGTCTGCGACGTCACTTTCCCACCTGTACGTTCTTTGACATCTCGCAGGAACAGATTGGCTGGCAGGAGGCCGTTTGGACCAATCAGCTGCTTGTTTTGGTTGTAGGCAACAAGAAAGGCCACCACTGTACAAGAAAATGAGGATTCAATTGAATGAACACCAAACTAAAATGAAAGTATAAGGCACAAAAAAAAAGGTCCTTGTTTCCGATTCCATGTTTGTGTAAAATGAAAATAGACATTAAAGTTTTCTTATCTTATCTTGATGGTGCTTATCTTATCTTATTCCCCGACATCTTTTGTTTTGCCTCCTGACCCTGGAACCTTTTTTTTTACCCTTCAACAAATATTTTTATTCAGAAAGGCAAAATTCCATTTTGCAGATTTAGCCAGAAAAGTTACTAAATTCTCAATTTTCTGCCAATAAAAAGGCACATACGCATGAGTAAATTAAAACAAAATTCATTTTTCAACAACAAAAACATGAAGAAAAAGGAACCAAACTATAAATACGGAACCTTATTGTTTTGCCCTTAATTGTCTTTGCAAATCAATCATATTCTTTTGGGGGGGCCTAATACTGATTGAACACCAAACTATAAAGTGAATGAACACCAAACTATAATGTAAGCATAAACCTGGACGCTGATCACAGAAGCTATAGCATGAACATTTGTGCTGGGGGAAAAAGTGAAATGAGCAGGCTTTAACACTTTCTACCTCACCTATGTTGACCAAGTTTTTTTTTAGCTGAGACCAGCTGTGCTGCAGCAGGTCACTCAGAATTGTAGTGACTGTTTAGTAACTGTGTATCAACACGCTGGAATGCAGGCGTTAGGCGGACGTTACAGGGAGCGACTGAAGCTAACAGTCTGAGCGGATATATCCGTACCTGGTCAGATAGAGCCATATGAGTGGGTACGGATATATCCGTACCTGGGCAGGGATGTTGCCACAAATTCATACCTATAGGACAAATGTTCCGAGCTCTTCGGCTTCAATAGGACATTTGACTGCTTTCAGACATTTTAATAGGACATTATAATTTTGTGCAAAACACAAAATCATGTGCTCACACACATATCAGTATACTAGAATGAATACCCGCTTCGCCGGGTAGCCGGCTTCGCCGGGAAGAAGTACTTAGAGCCGTACGCCGGCTTCGCCGGGTCCGAACAATGGACCCGCCAAGCTTAGGTCCCTCCCAGATTCGTGGAATGGGAACAGCACGAAAATGATTCAGTGGCCATAATGCCATTCCTGACCATATCGAGTCCCATCCTTGTCGACGAATGTAACCGTGTTAATCACCTTTGGAGGCGAACTCCACTCAAACAGGACTGAGCAAGTTATGGCTTCTCAAAGGAAGGCCAGTACATAAAATTACATAAAAGCCGCCAGACCACATCACAAACAGAACTGAACAATGCACAGGTGTTGCTTACATAGAGACACACACACTCACACACACACACACAAAAACACAGAGAAGCCGTATCTATAGAGAGATAGATGACAGTGTATTTTTCGCGTGGCTATAAATTGATTCGACCTTTGCACTTTTACAGTGAGGATAATTTACGGGTCCAATTTACGTTCTGTACACTGCGTTGACCTTCTAAAAATAGTAACAGTAACAGAACGCCGGGAATATATCCGAAGACGCTCAGCGCAGTGGACAGCGCAGTGTAGTAACTTACAACTGAACGGGAAAGCCACACGAAGGAAGGGAGATAAACGCCAAACACTGGAGAAGATAAGGAAGAGTTACTTATAATGGTGAAATGAACACAAAAACGAAAATGAGTTCAGCGCTGCGCGCTGAGAGCACATGTTGAAATATCTCATCGAAGATATTGTGTCCGGGGTGTAGCTGAATACGGTGTCCAAATTTGAAAAAGATCCACCGAGAACTTTGGCGTTGTGATGTGGTGTAGCGGCTATGGTGTGTCGGTATGGGGGCCCGGGTAGCTGAGGTGGAACCAAAATAGCTGAGGTGGAACCAAAATCGGTTCCGCGCTGCGCGCTGAGAGCACGTGTTGAAATATCGACCAGGTTGTGTCGTGTCCCGGGTCTACCTGAATATGCCCACCAAATTTGAAGCAGATCCATCGAGAACTTTGGCCGTGCATCGCGCACAGACAGATACACAGACAGATACACAGACAGACAGATACACAGACACACAGACACACAGACACACAGACACTAGTCGTATATATATATAGATGCACCAACATTGTGTCTGTATATTATTTTATTACTTTTGTTTTAAACAGGACACACACAAAAAAGAAACAAACAAACTAAAAAGCAACCAAAAACTAGTTTTACTTTGATTGGCACACACACTGCATGATTTCCTGACAGAGCTTTTTCTTGACAGATTCGACAAACCAGTTTGCATATAGATGGTCTCTTTGCTGTCAAATTCTAATCAACTAGGGTAATCTTGAACTTTGGTGTGTTAAATTCATAGCTCAGAATTCAGTGGCATTCTTTACTTATTTTTGATACATGTCCCTGTAAACAAGCCAAAGAACATTTGCAGGGAAATTAATTGACGGATTGAGCTCCAAACTTAAGCATAATTAATTAATTTGGTTGTTTGATCGACGAAAATGACGCCAAAAAGTTTATGCCTCTGAATTCTAAGCTATGAATTTAACACACTAAAGTTCAAGATTACCCAACTAGTACTAAACAGGGTCAGCCATGAATAGTTAACCTTATTAAAAGACCGTTTGTGTGAATTTCCTGCTGTACTGGCACCATCCACAAGTGACGAAACTTTACTTTCCGTGATTGTGGAGGTTTCAGTGGCGAAACTGCCATTGGCCCCACTGTCATTTTCCAGAATGATGCTAGCCGTGTTTTCCCATGTTCTTGGCCCTAATGTAGCACCCGATGCTGTTGAAAAGCCAAACGTGTTCAGCTTTTGCTTTCTTAGGCAGGCTTTAGGGTTTTTTTGGTGGCATATTTCAGTGCTGTGCGCTTCATCTCTAACCTAAAGCAAGTTAAGAGCAGACACGAGCCTTGGTCAGTTAGAGTTGTCTCCCGTACTCCTAACGTTTAGTGTGCTGTAGACGGGTGTACGCAAACGGCTCATACCGCAAACGGTTCAGAAAACGCAAGATCTGCACTGCACAACTTCAGTGCACCTGTACGCGAGAGCGCTCAGTCGCTTTTTGAAAATTTTATCATGAAAGGAAAATTGTCAAATAACGCGCTGTCCGAAGGAATGGAGTTCTTATCGGACATGGACCGCACTCAGTTGAAAACGATAGCACATCTGACCGCCATGCGGCTATGTGAATCGGACATTTGAGCCTTTTAATCGGTCTATGTCCGATGTCCGACGCCTAACGACATCCCTGCCTGGGAGACAATGAGTTAAAGGATTAATTTAGCTGAAAAGCGGTTTTATATGGTATGTCGTATGATAAGAATTATAGGGGTCATTTTTTTTAATAATGAGTCAGAGTGCTACAATTGCAATTTGGAAGAATACTGTTACTGTAGTGTAAGACCTAACATATTGATTGGGACTGTAAAAATTAGGTCCAGATGACCGTAGCATTCAGAAATGTTACCTGAAATGTGTCCATTAAGTAATAAGTAATACATACAGTACATGTTTATTTCCAGCTTTTGTCTGGTTGGAGGTTCACTGTCATGCTGAATAAATCTAAAAATGTTCACTCTTCTTTAAAGTACATAAGCGTCACATGTACAGGCTAACTCGGAAGACATCCTGAACATTTGTGTACACTGCAGCATGACAGTTCCATACCATATCGGTTGGTTGATCTGTGTTTAGGTGGGATCTAGCTCTTCCTGTGAGCATCATAATCATATGTTATTACTTATATTAGCACCACCAGTCAACATTGTCAGGTAAAACTGACATTAGATCAGTTCACTGATAAAATTAGAAGTCGCATGCACCACTACGTAGTGGTTTGTAAAGCCAGTTGGTGTTTACAAGTGTGTGTGAGTGTGTTCAGTTGGAGAGAAAGAGAGAGGGGATGAGGGGGGGGGGGGGGGGGGTGTGGTTGAGGGAGAGAGATCTGTATTATATTTATTACGGTGTAACACGAGAAAATTACTCCCACAAGATTTTTACTCCAGAGTAAAAAATGTTGTACAAAAATGTTACTCCCTTTACAAAAAAAGCACTCCCTCAGGCTCATTACACGAGAAAATTACTCCCCACGACAAGTGAAACCCGAGTAAACATTTCGTACAAAAATGTTACTCCCCTGAGGAATAAATAACGAATAAATTACTTCACGAGCAATTTAACTTCCCATGCCAGGTGTACGAAATTTTTACTCCCTTGTCCCCTGTTAGTCTTGGTGGTGGAAGGGGTGGAGGGATTGTGGCGGGGCATTATCCATTCGCCCGCATCCCATTTTCGTGTACAAAATTTTTACTGGAAGTAAAACAAAACGGGGAGTAAAAATTTCGTGGAGGGAGTAATTTTTTCGTGCCTTGGGGAGTTCATTTCGTACGAAAGTTTTACTCCGGAGTACATTTTTCGTGGAGTAAAAATTTCGTGTCACACCGGGCGTGTGCCCCTTTTTCCCCATTATAGGTTCTTTCCTGGCCGGCTTCACAACTCACAATATATGAATCCGAGATATCGCAAAAGAACGATGCGTGTCAACCAAAAAGTCCCGCTCTCCATTTGACTGCATTCCGTGGCCGGTTCCACTGGCTGTTCCACTTTATCGAAGTTAAAATCAAAATGCGTGGCTGTTTGTGAGTGGTCGTCTGCTGCGGTCCCTTTCCGATTCTGGTCTCCAGTCTGTCTTTTGCTTGCACTCGTTGTACGGGCAGGCGAACTGCTTCTGGGGGTTTTCCTCTTCCTCACTGTGCCAGTTGACGTATTGTCTTGGGCATCGCTCTCCTGCATGGTTGATTATTGTGGATCGCCGTTTGAAATTGTGTTTTGCATTGCTCCTTTTCCTTTTGCAATGGTAGGGGAAGTAACTCTAATAGGGTTTTCCATGCTTTTACGTGTTTGTGTCCCTTGTGGATAAGGCCCTTGAAAGCAAAATGGTGAAAACAAACGTCATTATTTCACTTCACCCGTTTAGCGGTAACAATCGTGTTGTCGATTATTCTGTCGCTTTTAGTTTTTTGCATCTGGATATTTTCGTGTTTTTGTAAGCCACCAAACATGGATTACAGCATTCGCATAAAGCACCAGATTATCCGTCGCCAGTTGAAACTGATAGTGTGAAAATAGTCAACTTTTCGGATTTCGAATAAAGATTTGATTTTGGTTTATTATATAACGAATGTCAGCGGGAAAGGAGGGGGCAATATCAACTGTGTGGATATGAAGGCAGTATATAAATTGTATCTGCTCTGTTCAAATATATAGATATTTAAGAAAGCTAATATGAGTTGTCTACGACTGATAACTTGCTGCATTTAAGAAGAAGAAAAAAACACAAAGAGATTAAAACAATCTTTGATTAGGCTACTGCTTACAATTTCATGAAATTTACATACGTCTCAGTTTATACATATGAAAACAACAACAAGGCTACTGCTTATATCTGCTAATGCTTTATTGAAAAGTAATCTTTAATTTTGTCACCAGTTTTACTGAGCGGCAATTATATTTTTCTTTTGCTAGAAATGTTGCATGCCTTGGCATAATCACTTCGAGTAACATCATGGCTTCATTGTATTAGCACCTACTGTGTCCCACAGTTTGGATGAACAATCAATTCGTATTTGAATGTGCGCGTGAAAAACAATTTCCTACTTTCAAAATGCACGTGAAAAGCCCTGTAGTAATTCTTGGTAGTAAAATAAAAGATCTTTTTTAAAACAGTCTCAGGTCTTGCGTAGTTCTAAAACATGACCAGTCCATTACACCTAATGATTTGTGATTTTGAACCTCAATAATAGTTAAGTTCTGTCAAGTTTTAAGTGTCGGTGGTGCTCTAGTGTCTCGTTTCAGTTTAACACCGTCCTGATGATAAATGTATTCGTGGGCGAGCCGAGAGAGAGAGAGAGAGAGAGAGAGAGAGAGAGAGAGAGAGAGAGAGAGAGAGAGAGAGAGAGAGACTCGGAGAGATAGCTCGGAGAGATAGAGAGAGAGAGACAGAGAGAGACAGAGACAGAGACAGAGAACAATTCTTTATTTAACGAGGGTAATAGAGTAAGCAGTTATCTGCTTTTTTACATCTGGCCCTCGCCCCGCTAAAGAGGGACTAGTCTAAAATAGCTAAATAATAAACAAGTAAAGGAAACAACTGCTACATGTTTATGAATAAACTGAAGTAAGAACATAATCTATATATATATATACGACTTGTGTCTGTCTGTCTGTGTGTGTGTGTGTGTGTGTGTGTGTGTGTGTTCGCGATGCACGGCCAAAGTTCTCGGTGGATCTGCTTCAAATTTGGTGGGCATATTCAGGTAGCCTACACCCCGGACACAATCTGGTCGATGAAAATTTTCAACACGTGCTCTCAGCGCGCAGCGCTGAACCGATTTTGGTTTTTCTGTTCATCCATTCCCAGTAACTCTTCCTTATCTTCTCCAGTGTTTTGCGTTTATCTCCCTTCCCGCTTCGTGTGGCGTCAATCCATATTCCCGTTACTATTATTAGAAGGTCACTGTCCACAACGCTCAATCCATATTCCCGTTACTATTTTTAGAAGGTCACTGTCCACAACGCTCCTTATCTTCTCCAGTGTTTTGCGCGTTTATCTCCCTTCCTTCGTGTGGCGTCAGTCGCGTACGGTGCGCCACTCACACGGCGAAGCCGGGTACCCGGCGAAGCCGTGTATTCGGCTCTACTTCTTCCCGGCGAAGCGGGTATTCATCTAGTTTATTATAAAGGTACATACAATACATTGCATATAAATGAAAAATGTGAGTTCATTTGACGTGAGTAAAGTATTATAGAGTAGATTGCACTGACGCAACAAATCTGTAAACACCATGCCCATTGACACACATTGCATTCGAGATAAAAAAATTAAAAAAAAAATATAAAAAAAATTTAAAAAAAGAAGGAAAAATAAGAGGAAAAGCACCGGTTGTTGGTTTTAACAAAATTTCTAGCGACAATTTTTTTTTCACTTCATGAGATAAGATGTATATATCTGGTCTTAAAAACGTTTGTGCTGGTAGTTTGCCGCAGGATTGTCGGAAGAGTGTCCCAGAGACTGCTACCAGAATAAACTAAGAGAGAAAGAGTGAGAGACTGAGTGAGAGGGAAAGAGAGAGAGAGAGTGCGAGAGAACACTGCACAATAATCTTGTGACGTCAGATGCAAAATACGAAATCTCAGTCTGATGGATTACGTCTCATTGATTATTGTGACGTCAGTAGCATTGTGCACAAAAGAAGCAGGGCTGTTTTCCGTGTAGGGGTAAGCTTAACGGCGTGTTGGTTTTCTCGTCTGTCTGGCAGATACACGATTGAAACTAAAACCATGGAAGCCTCTTCGATGGATGAACGTTCAGACCATGAACAAGATAATCAGAACACAAACCGCAGTGAAGCCTGTGCTGCTTCAGCTTGTGTTGAACTGTTATCGCCAGCTGGAAACGGCCTCACTGAGATCAAACCTGCCGAAACATCGGATGGGCCCTTGTCTGATAAAGGTAAAATGTATCAGATTCCGTCCATAGTTATAACAGCTCCCTCGGAGAACGAAAACGACGAAGAATCGACACAATCAGTAACAGTCTCCACGGAAGACACATCGGTCGAAGAATCCACCATGGACGAACTGATTGATGAAGAAACCCATTTCAACGACGGAAAAAGCGGCGTGGATACAGCCAGCGATGATGAATTTGAAGTTATTTGTCGTTGTTCGTCGACTCCGCTGTCAGTCAACAACGAATCTCGCTCCAGCATTTCGTCTTCCAAAGGAGGGATGTCTTCTTCCATTGACGACACGAGCCCTATCGCGAAGAGAGAAAAAGGCGACGGCAACGATAGCAGCAGAGGCTCGGGGAGCCAAGCGCAATCACCGCAATCACCAAGCATGATGTTTCTTCAATCTTCGTACTACGCTCATCACCAGGGCCAAGAGATAGCACACGACGGCTATTCCCAAGCCCAAGAACTCAGCGACGCGCATATACAAAACACGTCTGCTTACGACTCCAGTACTGCCCCTACTTTCTCGCAGCAAATTCCCGTATACAACGTCAACGGTACAACAGTCACATACGTCAGCGGCCCACAGAATGCTGCTGCTCCTTTTCCGGGCTATCAGCGAGAGGGAGGGTGCCAGGTTCAAATCCCCAACGGCTTTTCGGCGAATTACCTGACGGGCAAGGAGCAGATGTCGGACGGTGTGCAGCCAGGAGAGACGACCGGACACAGCCAGGGTGGGGGCGAAGCGGGTTTCCAGCAGCAGTCAGACATGTACCCGTTTGTCTACCCGTCCATCTACGTGTCCAACGCGGGGCTGATTTCCGTGCTGCTGCGTCACGACATGTCTGTGGAGATGACGGTGGACCGCACCATCCGCGTGGTAAGTCATCAGCACATGATGGCCGTGGCAACTGACAGTCGCGGCACCTCCGCCTGCCTCTACCACCCCGCCCTCAAGGTCATCCAGCAAGGCACCACCACCGACATCGCCAGCGACGCCGTGCGCGTTCACATGGGCCACGATGACGTCGCCTTTGCCGTCGGCCACAACCGGTATCGCTTCGACTCCTGCGACATCCAGCCCGCCACCCAGGTGAAATTCTCGGATATTTGCAAAGACCAGTCTGTCAATCTTCTCTTCTCGTCAGAAGGCTACGGTGAAAGTCTCGTTCCTCAGTGCCTGGAGGTGGCCTCCAAAGCAGAGTACGCCAACCTGCCCAAAGGTGGCGTCATCGTTCGCATCAACGGCGTCAAGGTAACGCAGACCGGCAATGGAGATGTCACGGTGGTCACAGGGGCTAAGTTTATCCGACTATCACCGTCATTCGGTATGACGCGTTTGGGGAACCGCTTCATCGACATCGAGATCGAGCGAGACTGGTCTTCCAGGGTATCCCGCGGACCTCACTGCTTCTTCGCCGCGGATCGTCGCGTCATCATCTCCAACGGCAAGCTGGAGGTGGAGGTCAACGAGCAAGGTCGCATGAAGGTGGCCCACCTTCAGCCCCG
This sequence comes from Littorina saxatilis, assembly GCF_037325665.1. Lineage (NCBI taxonomy): Eukaryota > Metazoa > Mollusca > Gastropoda > Littorinimorpha > Littorinidae > Littorina > Littorina saxatilis. Next base: position 42,938,352 of record NC_090256.1, read on the forward strand.
TCGCTCCATCACGCCACAGCAGTGTTTGCGTCAGTCCGACAACTTCGTGCGTCGCGTCAACAGCGTCACCTACACCGCGTCATCCGCCGCGCGCGCCGCTGCCATTGCTTCGCGTGTCCCTCCGGCTAGAAGGCGAAGTGCTCCGGTGGGGGTGTCACTCTAGCGCCAGAACTATCCGTGCTGTATTCAGTCTCCGGTCTACGTCTGCTATGGTCAGTCTGCCTGAGGCATCTTCAAAAGGTCTGCGGGTGCTGGGAACCCTTTGCTTCAGCCAATCTCCAGGACTTTAGCTTGTGTCCTCAATCCTCCCAAGCTGAGGGGCAGTCTTCTGCTGATCTTGTCTCCAGTCATCGCGTTTCCTCAACTTTAGCGAATCACCTGATGATGCACTAAGCTGAAGTGAGTCTTCTACGACTGATATTATTGTGTCGGTCTTCCAGTCTCCTGACGTAGTTTGAGCGTCATATAATTTGTTTGTCTTTGTTATTCTCATAAATTGAGATCGAGTTCTTCATCACGGTATGTGTTCACTCGGAGTAACTGACGTGTACATCTTCAAAACCGGAGGCACCAGCGAAGTTGGTGTCGGTTACACAAGAACCGTTTTCCAGTGATGAGACTGTCTGGTCAGCTTGCGCACGCAGTTCAAGTAAAGGGTGACCAGTAACTATTTATATTGTCAGCACAACAGCTTGATCAAATCAAAGCGACAAGGAACATTGCTGACAAAAGTAAAGCTTGTATCGATACAGTATTATGCATTAGTGACAGAAGCAGAGAGCAAGAGGAACAGGGTTGGGGTGAATTCCATGGTATTCTAATGTTTTGCTGTTAACCACCTTTCAAACTGCCTGTGATAGCCATTATAACTGAACATAATTTGAGTGTACAGTAGGTAGTATGTCGCGAATTTCATCGTCAGTTGTGATTTGCTGTTTACTTCAATGGTTCTTGCTGATTGGTTTTATTTGGAAGACTATATTTGGGTTGTTGTTTGATGTGTTTTTTTAATCTTTGTACTTTTATTTGGAAGACTATCTTCGGTTGTTGTTGGCTGTTTTTGTTTTGTTTGTTTTTGGGGTTCTTTTTTAAATAACGTACATTGGTACTATTCTACAGTAAGGTGATGGAAATAGCCTGTTCACCGCCACAAATCTATCCAGGCTTTCACCGGCGACATAAGAGTATCCTTTTACTTGAACATATATATATTATACCACTACCAGCGATCCATAGCGCGGGTGCCTTTTCAGTTTTGTGAAGAGCGGGGATTTTTTGCTCAATTAGTTCAGCAGATTTAGGCTTTAAAGTTTTGGTAAGTGTCCAAGTGGAATGATGCCCTTAACACACGAAAAGCCTGGACAGATCTGTGGTGGTTTCAACCATGGCTTTCAAGGGAAGGAAAGTATCTTTAAAGCATCATAATCGCTGTGACTTTGTTGTTGTTGTTGTTGTGTGGTTGGGTTTTATTTCTTTCAAACGTGTTTAGAGAGTTCTCAATATCGTCATTTTGCGTGGAATTGGTTTCAAGTCAGGTTGTTAGTGTGTTACGAGCCGGGAAGCCATGGTTGTATTGCGGTTAAACTTCAAGAGTTGATACGTTGCTGTTTAGGAAAGTTGTTATTTGCAAAAATACCTGTAGTTGTGTGTGGTTTGCATGAAAATGTATTTAACAAAGTGTTTCTCTTGAAGGTGATATATATATGCAATTTATCACGCAGAATGAGTCGTATGAATTTAAGATCTGAACGATATTGGTTTGATGGAGACTGAAAAATGTAGGGTATTTCGGTCTTCCCTGTGCCTTTACTGTGATGCTTTTACTGGGAACGTCTTTGCCGTGTAAGTCATAAAGCAGATATGTAATCAGAGCACCCTTCCACTTGGACATATATATACGAAAAGTCAACCGTCTCGTCGCTTCCTGTGCAGAGTTCCAACTTTTGGTTGAAATAAGTTTAGAAGTGACATCTATATATACGACTAGTGTCTGTCTGTCTGTCTGTCTGTCTGTCTGTCTGTCTGTTCGCGATGCACGGCCAAAGTTCTCGGTGGATCTTTTTCAAATTCGGACACCGTATTCACCTACACCCCGGACACAACCTCATCGATGAGATATTTCAACACGTGCTCTCAGCGCGCAGCGCTGAACCGATTTTGGTTTTTCTCTCGATCCATTCCCAGTAACTCTTCCTTATCTTCTCCAGTGTTTTCAGCCGCGTTTGTCTCCCTTCCTCCGTGCAAAGCCGGGTCCCAGGCTACTTCTTCCCGGCGAAGCGGGTATTCATCTAGTTTATTTATAAGCGAATGCCATTCAGCAAACAATGTCTATGCACATGAAACAGCGCAGCTGATGATATTTTTTAATTTTTGTTCAAGTCGACGGATGCTATTATCACCTGTGAACTCATGGGCAGATCTGCCTTGCACGAGAAGGATTGATACAATTAGAATACATAGAGGCACCAGCAAGATCGACACTGAGACTCTATTGTCCCGCCTCCACCCCACACACCCCACGTTTCTCAACTTCATACTTACTTCCAGTTCATCGTCGTGAGCTTCTGGCTTGCAACGAGAAGCTAGAAACTGAATCGTTTTAAAGTTTGATAATTGAGCATATGATACTTATCATTTGCTCTAAAATAGTATCTGTCAGCTACAGTTTGAATGCCTCGTTTTGTGTACAGTGTACCGGTTGTCTTTTCTGACAGAGTCATGACACATATTTTCTTGTTGTAGGGCCTACTGTGATACTATAAACGTGCTGCTTGCGGCATGATAACAAACTCACTCAGTTTTTGTTGAATTCGTTGAGGTTTTGTTTTCGGTTTTGTTTGATTATTGTTTTTGAATGGTTTTTCTTACGATTTATATTTAATGATTGCGTGTTTTGCTTGGAATTTCATTTGCCTTGAAGTTTTGACTATACTGAAACTAGTACCAGATAAAACCGTCTTAAAATGGAAGGTGTTCTACAGCATGCCTGGTGCAGCATTGTGGAACTATTGTGAAGGAGGGGTAATCTTTGCCAACTTTTTGTATACCATTTCTCTTTTTAACCTGTTTAGAAAAGGCAGACATGGGTAAAAAGAAATAACAATATATTTCATAACAATAAGCTTGTGTTTTTAACATGCATTAACTAGATACGTCGCCTTTGGAATCATAAAACCTGTATACTGTGATTCTCTCTAATTTTGAGACATAAAAGGAGTTTAACATTGCATCTTTTTTTTCATGAATTGACGATTTTCCTTATGTTTTGTCAATAAAGTGAAAATACCGACTGTGGGTGGTTGTATTGCTGCTTTGAACTAATTGCATGATCTCAAGTATCACTGGTATTCTTGTATTAGTGAAGGGAATGATTCTTTGTGTGTGTGTGTGTGTGTGTGTGTGTGTGTGTGTGTGTGTGTGTGTGTGTGTGTGTGTGTGTGTGCGCATCTTGTAAATATGCTGGGTTAGCAAATTGCTTTTTGGCAAGAAAAGAACAACGAATACGTTGCGAGCACCATTCTTGTTTGCATATTTTTCACACGGCCTTTTTTTCTCAACGTCCATAACTTATTAACAAGTTATCAAAACCGTATAACCTATGTCCCTCTTTAAATATAAATAAGCTTCAAGAAATACAGGCCGCGAATATCAGCCAATGGCCGAGTGGCTACTGATACGGTCAGAGTGAGATCCGTGCTGGTCAGTACCCGCACAGGGAAGGCATAGGCCTATATCAATGGGGTATTCAAAATCCTTAACTTTTCAACACTAACATGACGTCAACAAATAACGCCACCAAAGTAGCTGAGAGAAAATAGTCGGAAGAATGTATGTAAAAGAGTTTTGATAAACCGTTGTCGGACAGCCATGCATAGGCCGTGTGGTTTCAATCCTTCACATATTCAGTTTCAACTTGTGACATCAAACTATGGCATAACTACAGTGAAACTATAAGTTTTTGGATTAGAAAATGATAAGAAACTAACACAGTGAGACTCAATGACTCCCTTGCGTGCATCTGGTTTCCAAATCAGAAAGTACAGTTTTGGTCATAACTCAATTTGAATCAGTAACAGTTTAGTTTCAACCCCGGGATCTAAGCCGTTTAACTTGACCGGCTGAGATGCAAAACTTGACTGGAACTATGATGGCCCACCGATGCCGCCCATACTGACTAGCCACCGGACCGAGCCAAAGACTTGGTGAACATATAGGGGGGGGCCTACAAGAAATTTAGTAACGCAAATGATGCTGCGGTCGTCGTCACAGTGCCGCCTCAATTGCCCCCCCCCCCTCCCACCCCACCCACACAACCACTGACACACAAAAACACCATCATAACACACTCCGGCGCTCACCCGGTCACACACAAAAATGAAATGACGCACTGATCAGCACAAAGAGCTATAACAAAAACAAAATTAAACCAGCACATTCTAATATCCTCAAGAGTATGTCAATTTTCTTGAAAAACTGAGAAAATAAAACAGACGCAGGCACACACCTTGGGGTACACTGAAACACCTTCCCCGCCCTCTTTTGATATTTTGACGTCATCGCATTTTGTGTACTAAAGTTGTTTTACAATAGATGGCGTTGGTTATGTGAGTTTCGTCACATCCGTGCGAGAGATTGTTTATGTTCGATACAACATGATGGCCGCAGTTTGACAGCAGTACAGAGAGAGAGAAAGAGAGAACAACAAAAGATCGTCCCTAGTGAAAGTAGTCCGACTGAAATGTGAAATTTTTTTTTAACAGGTGTGTGGTTTTATATATGTATTCATGTCTTTTTCAAAGCGCCTGAATTGGGGCAAAACTTTGTCAGCTTCACTCTCTGACTCCGATTCGAGGTTTTGGCATTTGAGACCTTTGCTTTGATCATAGATGTGTATTGATGTGTAACTTGTAACTCCGTTGTAGTGTCAACGAATGTTACACGTGCATCAAAGGAGCCGTAATGATTGTCTGAAATGCTGAACGTGAACGACTAAAACCAGGATAGTTCAGACGGAGGAATGCTAAAAAAAAAAGACCAAGAGTGGTGTTTTTGAAACTGATCAGTTCTGTTTTCCAAATTATTTAGTCTGCATACTTAACATTGGAAACTTTTCTTTTCAGATCTTGCCATTTGTAGCAACTTCCAGTGATCAATCCTCAGCCATGGGTGAGAGGGGTGCGCGAGCATTCACCACCAACATCAGTAATGCATCTGGTGAGTTACAAAGTGTCTCCAGGGGCCACTTTCAGGGTACTAATTGACTCCAAAAACCTCAGAAAACGTCATCTAAAATTACTAAATCCATCTTCAAATTGAAGATTTTGACATGTCTATTACAGTATTAGAAGTCATGCCTGATTCAAGCTATTTGCACCCTTATTTTTGTGTTTAGAGCCGGATTTTGACAAAGTCGATGCATTGATTTCCATGCAAGGGAGGTAACTCTTCTTACTCTACAGCACAAGTATTGATGACGTCATGCACACATGGATACATACACGCGCGCACGCAAATGGATAACTTTCATCAGTGATAAAACAAAAGATTCTCCTTTTTTGTGTCGAAAACCATGCTCAAATCATTAATGAAAACAGCAATGACGCTCACATCGTCTGTTTTCAGTGTTTTCATGCATTTGAGTTTAATTCCTTTGCGAGATACGTAAAAGGTCTATTACTTCCACTCCTTTCGTAAATCCTCACACAAACACGAAAACAATGCCACAAATGGTGTAAGTTGCAGATGTAAGTTATGATTTCAATCAAACATGTCAACAAAACACGATCTAGGGAATAATTTTGTGAATTACTGATGAAGTTTCTGGGTTTTTTTCGGAGGTTTTCAGAGTCAAGTAGTACTGCTGTTTCATGGGCCAGTGACACAGTCAGGAAACTGTAGTTGAACAAGTGAAATGCAATAATTTTACGAAATTTGGTTTCATGCAAATGATTTCAGTCGGGTGACTGCGCCTCTTCGCACTGGGAGTAGCCCGATTATAGTACTTCCCTCCTCAAGCACCACGTACATTCAGACAACCGCAATCGGGGGACGAAGGAATACAGTGGGAATACCGCAAGGAGTCTGAAGCAGTCAGTGGGAATACCGCAAGCCCATGAAACCGGCTCATGCTCTCTGAATACTCTTGATGAAGATAAGATAAATATTCCATTGCAGAACTTATTGCTAGCTAAAGTTTAGTCACTTATTCATATTACCCATTGCTCTCTCTCTGTCTGTCTCTCTCTGTTTCTCTCTCTCTCTCTCTGTTTCTCTCTCTCTCTTTCTCTCTCTATCTCTTTAACTCTTATACACACTCTTTCTCTCTCACTCATGCACACTCTCTTTTTCATCCTTTGTCTTTGTTATCTTGTCAAGTACTGAAACATAAAGTCTTGTCTTATTGTTCACTACTGTGTGATATCCTTGGTTTCTCCTATTTGTTTCTTACACTTCTGTAAGCCTCTTTGTTTCTCTCCTGTATCTGTCTGGTTTTGTGCACAGGCAGTTTGTTTTCTTCTCCAAACACCCGCTTCCAATGTTTGACCTCAGCTAAAGGACATTTTACCAAGCATGTTTAATTTGTATCTGTTTTGTTTTGTGCACAGACGGTTTATATTCTTCACCAAACACCCTCTTCCCATTCTTTTTGTTTGCCCTCAGCTAACGGACATTTAACAAAGCATGTTGAATTAATTAATTGCAGACCCCTTGATTAACCGCATGTTGGAAGGATTCGGCAGCAACAAGTACAAGCCAGTGGACTATGGACGTCTCAAGGCTCTGGCGTCAGAGAAGAAATTTGCTTCGCTCAAGACGCAGATGAAGATGAAAAAGATCGAGAAGATTTCCAAGGCCAACAAAGAAAGCAGCATCCTGAAGCAACATCAGTTAGTCTGGCAGAAAGAGTTCCTCAGGCTTCAGCATCTGCGTCGCAAAGTGAGTTTAGTTTGCGTGGTTAGAGTTCGGTGTATGTGTGTTTGTGCTCACCTGTTGGGCATACTTGTGTGCAATGTTTCTTTTGGATGCCTGTGTATCACTATTTTGTTTTGGGCTCGTGTCAGAGTGTGTGATCATGTTTGTCCTTAGTGTGTGGGGTGTGTACATGTGTGTTTGATGGCCCTCGCGGGTTAGGGGGAGTCCCATATTGGTTGGGACGAGAAAGAATTTACCCGATGCTCCCCAGCATGTCGTAAGAGGCGACTAACAGATTTTGTTTCTCCTTTTACCCTTGTTAAGTGTTTCTTGTATAGAATATAGTCAATATTTGTAAAGATGTTAGTCAAGCAGTATGTAAGAAATGTTAAGTCCTTTGTACTGGAAACTTGCATTCTCCCAGTAAGGTAATATATTGTACTACGTTGCAAGCCCCTGGAGTAAATTTTTCATTAGTGCTTTTGTGAACAAGAAACAGTTGACAAGTGGCTCTATCCCATCTCCCCCCTTCCCTCCGTCGCGATATAACCTTGAACGGTTGAAAACGACGTTAAACACCAAATAAAAAAAGAAAAAGAAAGTGTGTTTGATGATCTGTGTTTTATCCTCTCTTGTCTAATACAAAGAGCTGTTGTTTTGAATTTTGAGCAATATTTTATCAAATGGTTTTGTTTATTGAAGAACTGTGTCTTTTCCAAACAAATTCTTCCAGGTTTTCTAATGATGTAGAATAAAGCCCTGTGCTCTCTTTTCTGATGACATCATTTTTTGTTCAGTACCAGTCAGAAGTGGAGTCTCACGTTCGTCACAATGCAGAGAGCGAGGTTTGCGGACAGATCTACCGTGACTTTGAGTATCAGGAAACTAGCCTGTCCTCCACCTTTGAAGCTTTTAAGCAGGATACTGCTGACCCTGTTTGCACTCTCAGGTAAGCCGGTATCGCCTTGTATTTTTTTAACTCGCAAAGAGTAGGTATTTACCCTCATTGCTGTAAAACAAAAAAAATCATAACACTCCCTCTGTAATGCTTATATTCAATGTTCTGCAGATCTTTGCACATTTTCCTGGGACCGTCCCTTTCAATATCAAGGTGTCGGGTTTAGTTGAAAACTCAGTCATTGACCTGGGGTCAGAAGGTCAGTGTCTGTAAACAAGGGCAGGCACCTGGTTTTAGCTGAAAATATTAGTCATTGACCCGGGGTCACAATCCCAGTGCCTTTTTATTTAGAAGGGTGGGCAGCTGGTAAATTACAGTGGGTGTGATAAGAGCAGGGAAGGTGTCAAGTGACTGATCTCACAGCACATTCCCGGGAACAAACAAATTGCACTCTGTTCTTCCTTTGGCTTGCACCCAATACATTGGAAATGCCCATTGTGTAGACTTTTCTCACTTTTACCTAGAAAGTGGGGGTTGAGCCCACAATATCAAGATCTAGATCAGCACTTTTCAGGAAGTGAACGGGAACGTGTTCGGGGTAACGTCATCAAAACTAGTTTCTATGTCAAGCGTTTGCCAAGATCTGCAGTGTTGGTGGGAACAAAACAACGTATGCATTTGGAACAATGGAGAAAAAAGTGAGTCACGGGTGACACAATATCTACACGTACCCGTACAGGTCTTTGCTACACGTTCGATCATCTTGAACACGGTAGTATAGCCATAAAGGAAGAGTTCAATCTGAAAGCCACACAAATCACTGCCAAACTTGAAATGTCTTTCTTTCAATTCAGGGATGATTTGCGTTACTGGCTGATGGAGAACCGAGAGGATCTGAAGATGGGCGACCCAGAGGTGATCGAGAAACACACAGAGATCCGCGACACGGTTGACTCGGTCAAGGCACAGCAGGCAGGCGTGTTGGAGAAACTGCGCCACGAGCAGAACTGTCTGGAACAAGAACTGGACAGTGGTCAGTATAGAGACTCAGTGCGACGAGTGATAAGGCTTGGGTGAAGTTGTGGTGGTTGTAGAGGTGGTGGTTGTTAACATGAATGTTGATTTGGTTACTGTTTCTGTGTGTTGGGGGGGGGGGGGGGGGGGGGGACTCTCATTTCAAGACCTTGCTTTTTTGAGTTGTCTGTTCAGAACCTCTGTAAATTAACCTCTCTTTGAGTAATCAGGAGAGTCTTAGGAATTAGCAGCGTTAGGCTGTAGACACAAAACTTAATGTTGGGGTTATCTTGGATGTTTTTGTAGCTAGAGCTTTAAAACTTAGCACACTTCTAGGGTTTGATGATCTCCCGACATGACCCCAGTTTGGTTGACCCTCGTCAAATGTTCGGGTCACAGCGGGGTCATGTTTGGTTTATAAAAACTTGACATTGATGATTTCTCTGATGTTTTTGAAGCCAAAGCCTCCACATTTCACACACTTGTAGGTATTGATGATCTTAAGACATATGACACAAAGTTGTAAAGGGAAATGACGAAGGGGTGTTGTATAAAGCATTTGCTTTTCTTGTTTCTCCTTTTTCATACGTTCTTTCTTTCTTTTTTTTTATGTAAATAAATCATTGACTTGGGTGGATAAAAGTGTTACATGCAAACACAGTATTTATTGTCGTTTTTCAGAAGAGCTGAGGTCGATGTGTCCCCCATCACTGGAGAAACATGCTGCAGTCCACACTGGGATCCCCACCGAGGCCATCGATCTGGACTGCCTGGATCTCACCCTCAAATCCATAGTGCTGCAAGAGTTCCTCATCCTGGATGAAAAATACCAGGCTCGAATCAACGACCTCATGATGAGGCATGCACTGGCGCTTGAGTGAGTTAGCTCTTCTGGATGTATACTAAGTGTTCTTTGAGCTCTTGTGGCAGTGGAACCTCCTTTTAAGACCTAAACAAAGCTGAGAAAATCAGGTCTTAAAAAGGAGGGAATCTTAGAATGGAGGGAATCTTAAAATGAAGGTTATGAATCAAAAGTCTGAGAAAATAGGGTCTTAAAAGAGAGGGTGTCTTACATTTTTTTTAAAAAGGGGGGTTCTTCTGTATTGTTGTAAATGAAGTTACTTCCTGGGCCTGCTGTGCTGAATGCTGTGAAGTAGGAAGACAATTACTGAAGAGGGAGAAAAGCAAAAAATAGAGAGACATTAAAGGGATTGGCTTTTTCCAGCAGACTTAGACTGAGAAAAAGTATGTTGTGCGCTAGAATACTTAATAGGCCAAAGTGCAAGGGTCAAGTCTGTGTTTTTGTTTACCCTTGTGCTTCATGTTTCGTCTTTTCAGACTGGACGAATGTGGGGAATGGGATTCAGACGATCATTTTACGTTTGTGGCAATCCATGACCAGTATCCACGGGAGCTGCCCAATCGTCGCACTCTACTCTTCGACAGACTCAAGCGCCATCTGCCAGCCATGTCGCGCACTGAACTTGTAGGTGATATTCTAGATCCAAGCTCATTCTCTTCTTTTGTGTTTTTGCTGCTATAGTTATAACTCTCTTGAATGCTTCAATATTCTGACAAGAGGACAGTTTTCAAGCATGTAACCATGTTCCTTAAAAGCGGTCATTCGGTCAACGTGGTGGGTGTCCAGACTCAAAATCTATATACAGTCAAATCTGCCCTGGCTACCACCTCTCCTTACCAGCCACCTGTCCATTATGACTGAAATACTTCATACTGTTGCAGCTGAAATACCTCTACAAGTTTCTTTCGCTTTCTTCCAGTCCCTGTTTACTTTTCTGTAAAATGTCTTATATTTTATCAGATGGGAAGTGACAGATAACTGAAAACATGATTAATTTTGACATGTAGTCTCTATGAAAATATGAATTAATTTTTGACGTGCAATCTCTGTGAATATCAGATTGATTTTGATATGTAATGTGATTGATGTTGCCGTGCAGTCTGACCACGAGGACTGGTGGATGGACTTCAAGTACCTAAAGGAGCGCATCAAGGGTGTGCACAACGACTGGGCTCGTGACCGCCGCGAGCTGATGACCAAGGTCAAGCTGACCTTCCAGGAGGCGACCTTGACCCACCAGCTAGACGAGCTGCGGACAGAGAACGTCCAGCGCCAGAGACAGTTGTGTCAGGCTCTCTATCAGAAGGTGTGTGTTGTAATGGTGATCATTGTTAGGCCAAGAATACAAAATCTAACAAATTTTTCCTCCTTACTCGGCGTAAATCTTCTATCATACACAGAGTGATAGTCTAAATGTATAAATTTGTTGTTGCTGCTACAATATGCTTCCTTCAATCAAAGTGATCAAAGGGGATTTGGGGCTTTTATATGAAAAAGCAATGTTGCGAAATTAAATCTGAGAATGACATTGTAGGCTAACCAAGAGAAGTGTCACTGAAAAGAACTGTAAATTGTGATGGTCTATCGTTTTCATTGCCGTGTCAAGGTGCGTGAGTGGCGCGAGAAGAAGGTGGAGGCCATGCAGATGGAGGCGGAGCTGGAGGCGCAGCACAGAAAGAACATGGCGCAGAGGATGAAGGCCGAGGAAGAGCTGGAAAAGAAGAGGAGACTGAAGGAAAAAGAGAAGGTTGGTTGGAGTACTTTATTCATTCAGCAAAAGAGCAGTGTGTGTGTGTGTGTGATTTAAGTGCTTGGTGACATTTTCATTGCAGACCAACATTTCATAGTAATAGACTGTATTGCAGTGGGTCCCCTCACACTGCGGGATAGAGGGGAACGAACAAGCGGATAAAATGCCAAACTGGGTGCGGAGGACGAACAAGAAGAAAACCCAGTGAGCTCCACAGAGATGAAAACCATCATAAAGTCTCTGCTTAAACCCCCCCCCCCCCCCCCCCCAACGCATGACAGCTACCACCAACTGTCAAGACCTGAACAGGTAGTCATTTTTCGCCTGAGAACAGGGCACAACAGAATGCAACAACACCTGCACAAAAAACTGCGAGCCGTGCCCTCCCCCATGTGTCCTTGTGGAGACGCAGAGCAGGCTGCAGCCCACATCGTGCAGGACTGCAGGAATCTCCAGCCCCTGAGGAGAGAGATCTGGACCAGGCCGGTGCCCCTTCATGAGAAGCTGCATGGACCTGTGGAGGCTCTTCATAAGACCACCAGCTTCATTACCAGAGCTGGACTCCAAGTTTAGCATTGGCGAACGACAAGAAGAAGAAGATAGTAATAGACGAACTCCGGAAATAAATCTGTCTGATTTATATGGGTTGCGAAAGAGCGAATACTCTTGCTTTAATTGAGGCAAGCTTTCGCTTTTGCTCCTTATCCACAATTTTAGACATACCCCTCTCTAGTGTCTATTTTGTGATGTGAGAAATCAGTTTTTAAAATGGAGGGAATTTAAAAATGGAGGTAGACTTACAGAGTCAGAGATTATATGAACAGAAAATTTGAAAAAGCAACGGGGGAAGTCTTAAATTTGGGGGGAGGGGGGGGATCCTTAAGAAAGGGGGTTCCACTGTACTAAAATGCTGCCTGCAGAATGACTGACCCCTAAGAGACACGTGTGGCTGTGTGCACAGATCCAGGAGTTCCAGGCAGAGAAACAGCGCCATCAGGAGCAGGAGGAGGCAGAGCTCAGGGAGCGTCTGGAGGCCCTGAAGTCAGATCTGGCCGAACAGGCTGTCTACGACCAGGAAAGGTGGGTCACACACTTGTACATAGGTGGTTTGACGCGTTGGTCATCATTTACTTGGGCTTTTTTTAGTAGTGGAGTGCATTTGACTCAGGAGTTGAGTGCATTTGCCTCCCCTGAATATATTATTCTGGGGAAATCAAAATTCAAATGCACTCCACTACTCAAAAAAGGCCCAACTGAAGCAGTTGTATTATGTAAAATTGTGATGAGTAGACAAGGACTCTTTTGGCATGTGTTGAAGACTTCGCTTTTATAGAGTGCTGGATAAATGAATCAATGCAGAGTTCAATTTTCAAAAGAAAGATGAGTGTTCTTCACAAGAAAAATCTCTGGAAATAAAACTGGCATTAAGTTTGTACCACTTAACACGGAGTAAAGTTGACAGTCTGTAGAACAAAAAACAAAAAACCTGGAGATATACAGTAGTGAATCAGTCAGGAAGAAACAGTCATCTTTTTGTCCGGACTTTTTTTAATGTTTTAATAGTTTCAAGGGAAAATAGTTATGTTTACGTTAGTAGAATATCGGGATGATTACGATACCTGAGTGTGTAGTTGAGTTTGTGAGAGTTTTGATCCCGAACTTGCACACAACACCAAAGGGAACAGCGGAGTCCTAACCAAGCAGAGAACATTCTTTGATAAATAGTGATTGTTTTGATCCACTCACCACAGAATACACTATCGTCACGATCAACTGCAGGAGAAGCTGGAGGTGAAGCGTCAGGAGGAGGAGAAGAAGATGGAGGAAGAGGAGGAGAGGGAACAACGCCTGGAGGCTCTCAGGGAACAGGTCAGTTCACACAACCATGCATTTCTTCCCTTGTGTGTATTGTTCTGTCTGGAGACAGTACAATGGATTCCCTCCCTTTTAAGACCTTTAAAAATGTTAGAAAACCGGGTCTTAAAAAGGAGAGAGTCTTAAAATGGAGGTAAATTTACAGAGGTTATCAACAGAACATCTGAAAAATCAAGGTCTTAAAAGGGGGGAAGTCTTAAATTGGGGGGTCTTAAAAGGGGGGTTCCACTGTATCATGCAACTTTACAGAGCAGTCATGATAGATGTTTTCCTGAAATAACTCTGTCAGGATTGTCAGCGGTCTGGAAGAGTAAAAAAAAAAGCCCCTTTACCTCGGACAAGCTTTTCACAACATCCAGAGCGTGTTCCACGCTTCCGATCCGCTTTACTCCTGCAATCAGGACGAACAACTAACTCTGATGTGAAAGCTTGTCCAAGGTAAAGGTGCTTTTACTCTTCCAGACCGCTGAAAACCCTGAAAGAATTCTTTTCGAAAAGTAAAAGTGATCATGCAGTGCTTTGTGCGGGTGTTTTCTGCAGTTTGTCAGCAACTTTGCTTTAAAATGATTTCCGATAATGTGCCTGGGTGTGTTTTAGGATGCCTTCTGAAGCAAATGTGAGGTTACTCACATGTATAAATATGTTGTGTCAACTTCAAAAGAGAAAATACACTCTGTATAAAGTTTGGTGAAGGCTGGTTTCCATGAGAGATTATGTGCATGTTACTGATAAGTTTTTGTCATATAATTTTTGACTCACATGCGAAGCAAAAGTGAGTCTATGTACTCACCCGAGTCGTCCGTCCGGCCGGCCGTCCGGCCGTAAGTTACATCAGCAGCAATACAACAATGGAATATACAAGGTATCTAGATTGATGAAACATGTTTGTAAATACAGTGGAACCCCATTTTAAGACCTCAAACAATCTGAGAAAATCAGGTCTTAGAAGGGAGGGAGTCTTAAAATGGGGGTCATTTTACAGAGGTTATAAATAGAAAGTCTGAGAAAACAAGGTCTTAAAAATGAGGGAGTCTTAGATTGGGGGTCATTTTACAGAGGTTATAAATAGAAAGTCTGAGAAAACAAGGTCTTAAAAATGAGGGAGTCTTAGATTGGGGGTCATTTTACAGAGGTTATAAATAGAAAGTCTGAGAAAACAAGGTCTTAAAAATGAGGGAGTCTTAGATTGGGGGTCTTAATAAAGGGGGGTTCCAGTGTACAAGGCAATAAACATACTTTTTGTGTGTTGGTAGGTACGGGTGGTAGCAGACAGCGACCCAGCCAGAACCATGCAGGAGACAAAGGTACAGTGACTGGACTTTCCTTTTTACCTACGTTCTTCTTCTTCTTCTTCTTGTCGATCACTTACCTACGTTCATATTCTACATTTCTGTGCTGCCTCTTACTTCTTCGTTCATGAGCTGAAACTCCCACGTTCCCTCATGTTTTTGCACAAGTGGGTTTTTACGTGTATGACTGTTTTTACCCGCCATTCAGGCAGCCATACGCAGCTTTCGGGGGAAGCATGCTGGGTATTTTCGTGTTTCTATAACCCACCGAACTCTGACATAGATAACAGGATCTTTTCCGTGCACACTTGGTCTTGTGCTTGCATGTACACACAAAGGGGGATAAGTCACTAGCAGGTCTGCACAGAAGTTGACCTGGGAGATCAGAAAAAAATCACCACCCTTAACCCACAGGCAGTTGCGGCTGGGATATGAACTCACCACCTTCTGATCAAGAGGCCAATGTTTTGTCCACTAGGCCACTGCACCCGTCTGCTTCCTCTTACAATATCTCTTTTCTGTTTTATTTCATCTGAATGTGAAGAAATAGAAATTTGTGGCATTGTACATGCCTGTTATAGAGATATAGGTTGCAGTCACTTTGGTTTCATCGAAGTAAGAATATGAGAAATGCCTCGTACTCTTTTATTACAGTACATACAGCATGTTTGCAATCTGAAGCAGTTAAGGCAGCTTAGAGAAGTGCTTGTTGTGCCAACATTTCACTTATCTTTAAGAAGAGCATGGCTTTGTGCAATTGTAACAAAATTAACTCAGTTAAACAAGGACACGTCCTGTTAGTGATGCTTGTTTGTGAAATGTTCTTTCTGATAAACAAAGGGAAGCGCTCTAAATGCATACGACATGGGTGATGGAGTCAGTGAGAGTTATGCAGAACCAGTCTCCTGGCACCTGAGAAAATAACAAGCATTGGAATGAACAAGCGACTTTCATCCTCAAACAAGAAGAGCAAACGCTCGATCGAGTCACTTTCGCAGTTCTGAATATTATATGAGGCATCAGATGGACAGGAAGAAATTGCTATTCACAACACAATGAGTCACGTTCACATAAAATTTGAGCCCGGTCACTTTTATAGTTTCCGAGAAAAGCCCAACGTTAAGTTGTGTGTTGCCGAACAGAAAAGGCTAGTTATCTCCCTTGTTTTTCTGATAACGTTCGTAAAAGGCTACAGATGTAAATACTTTGATGTAAAGAATAATCCTACAAAGTTTCAATCACATCCGATGAACTTTGTCAAAGATATAAAATGTCTAATTTTTCCTTTGACGCTGACCTGTGACCTTGAAAAAGGTCAAAGGTCAACGAAACCATCGTTAAAGTGTAGAGGTCATTGGAGGTCACGACTAAACAAAATATGAGCCCGATCGCTTTGATAGTTTCCGAGAAAAGTCCAACGTTAAGGTGGTGTCTACGGCCGGCCGGCCGGCCGGCCGGCCGGACAGACTAACACTGACCGATTACATAGAGTCACTTTTTCTCAAGTGACTCTAAAAGGATGATTGCTGCAAGCTCATATGCTCATTCTCCAAGGCACTCTAACTAACACTTACGTACACAGTCATACACAAGAACCAGCTTTTATTCCTGACCAAACATAGTCCTTAGATCTAAAAAATGTCTTTCTGTTTGATATGATTGGTATGTTGCTCCTCTGTTGCTTGCAGGCCTGGCACGCTCATCACACGGAGGATGAAGATCATGAATACATCAACATCCAGAAACCTCTCTTTGACATGCACAGCTTTACATCCAAACAGGTAAGAACAATGTTTAAAAACACAGATTGGGGGAGGATTTATGGGCTTCATGGCCTACTGACAGAGAAAAGGGATACAAACAGAGCAAACAGATCCCTCAATCAAGGTTGATAACAAGAGTTGTAGGTTATTGGTATGTTCAATTATTGACAAACCAAAATGTTACATTTTGTTAACATTTTGTTTAGTTTTGTCAAAAGTTAAATGTTCCAATAACCTACAATTCTTGTTTTTTTATTCTGAATTTTAGAACGTTAGCAGTCGATCTGGTTTTGGATTTCAAGGTTGATAACTTCGTTCTTATTACAGATCACATCGGACCCTCGCATGCGTCTGGAGAACAAATTACGCGAGGCCGGTCTGCACAACAGCGAGTACGCTCGCTCCATTCTCTCCACCGTCAAACCGCTCCAGGCTCCCAGGAAAGACATGTTGTCCACACTTCAGCTCAAAGACGTCGCCCCCAAGTGAGCAAAAAAGAATCCAGACCTGCTTACCCCAAAATTTGACAAGGGTAATGGTCAAGTAAAAAAAATAGTAACCTGATGACCGAAATAGTAACCCAGTGGTTACAAATGACAAGATTAGCAACACACACCTAATTTGAAGCACATTTGAAAATAGCAGTCTGACTCAAATGGAGTTGGGTTTTTTCCCCAAAATCCTAAAAAATAGTAATAAATCACTCCAAAATAGTATTGGTAAACAGGTCTGACTGAATCGCAATGAAGCGAAACCAGAGCAGCCATAGTGAAATGAAATAACAGATGTGGAAGGAGCAGTGAATACTGGGACGGGGCGGTGTGAGAGCACACCGAGACAAGGAACAGCAAAACAAAACCACAAAAATAACAAAAGAACACAAAGGAACAAAGGGACTTAGGGATCTAAAGCTAGAGGACAAGCAAAGGGGAGAGCTATGTGGAACCATGCAGTCTTCTAGCACCGTAGACAATAAGATGTATTGTATGAACAAGGGAATTGTACACTTTTTTGGGTTGCCTAAGAGGCCAGGAAATTGGCAGGCATGAGATCATGAAATTGTAAAAAGAAAAAAAGAGAAAAAAAGAAAGAAAAATAAAAAACTGAAAGCATGCCTTGCTGGAAAAGTTGATACAAAATTGCATAATCTGACGATCTAGAAAGCTTTGAAAATGTCAGCAAATCTGCCAATTGCCAAAAAAATGTCAAGCCTGGTTGGCTCCTCACAACTCGCACTTGCGTTTTACGTTTGCCTTTGATATTGAGAATGCTTAATTCCCTTTGTTCTTTAATCTCACAAGCAAGCCTGGAACAGAGGAAATAGATATACTGGCAGTAATGAAGTGGAGTTAGACAAGGCTCCATGCATAATGATTTGCAATGCAAAAAAACTCACAACCCTGCACCAAATGTGGTTGTTGATGCATGTATAATGGACCGAGTTGTGGTGCTGATTCAAGTATTTTATTTTGTTTCTGTGTGTAATCAAAATTACTGATGAACACCAATATTTTTGCTTTTAAGTGTGTTTGACGTTGGTGTTTTCTGTTATTTTGTGGTGCAAAAGAATTTTTTTAGCTCCACTGTTTGAAATATTGGAAGACCCACTTAAAAAGTCACAGATTTTGTCTGACAGTGTAAGTTAAACGTCGTTATAGGGATGAAATGTATGCGAGTGTGTGAAAACTTGCTCATGTATTTGTATGAGTGTATAAGAAGTGCGTGTGAGTGAGTGAGTGCGTGCGTGCATATGTGCGTAGTTAATATTGGGTCTGAGTGCATCAGTGTTGTATGAGCAAGTGTCTGAAACAAGAAATGCAATATTACTTCACTGCTGATGTGTCCATACCAATTTTGTACTGTGCTCAACAAAACATTCCGTCCGCAGATAGAATGCACAGGTACAAACTATGTACAGTGTAAAGCATTATGTTTACAGTATTCTTTGTATCTTGTATTTATTGAGAAAGCACAAGTCAATCATTAAATGTTTTGAAGTGATAGTGTTCATCGTTTTGTGTTAATTTCTTGAGTTGCAACCTTGTTACTTGTAGATAACACTGCATCTAGAACTAACCATGCGCATCAAAAAGCACCTGTCGGTCTTTCTTGAAGTTATCACAGACATATTACACTTAATAGTCATACTATCATACTGTAGTTTGACATTTTAAATGCTTTGCATCTTTCTAAATTTTGTCATTTAAGCTTGAAAAGCAAGCATATAAATTCTTGTGCGCTTTCCATCATTGCTTTTCTATTCCTTGAATACCACACTAAATACAGTCAACCTTCAACCGTTTTCAAACACACACAAAATGAAGTCAAGAACCCCAATAATATGTTTGAGGTCATTATTTATTCTGCCACAGCAAATGAATACTTCCCCAAAAAGAATTTCACAGGCAAAGTCACTATCCCTCCTCAAGCAAATGCTCGAATTCATTCTTTTTCCACATACATGTTTGCATACAGTTTTCCCACAATACTTCTCGCCCATTCTTCCATGTTAAAACCATCATGTTGCTAAATCATCATTCGTGCCATGCTGACATTTTACACAGAGTTGCCAAGATTATTAATACATGCAGAAATACTTCTTTCATGGACTAGCAGCAAGACTCTCACAAAATCAGCTTCCAACATTCACTCATTGAAAAACTGTGGGTATTTTGTGCGCAGTTCTTCTTCAAAGTGTTGTGAGCGGAAACCGCTTGTTGCTGCCTTCGTCTTCTTGTTGGCCTTGCTGGGAAGATTCGATGGAAAGTAGTCCTGTTTCTTCAGGTATTGATACAGTTCAGAGGGTTCCCTGCACACAATCATAAAAATGTTCACAATCCTAACAGCAGTTTCAGACCCTTACATTACTAACAGTGGAACCCCCCTTTTCAGACACACACACCCCCCCCCCCCCCCTTTAACTCATTTTCTCCCAGGTACACAGGATATATCCCTACCCACTCATATGGCTCTATCTGACCTGGTACGGATATATTCGTACGCACAGTCACTTCAGTGGCTTCCCGTAACGTCGATCTAACGCCTGCATTCCATCGTGTTGATACACAGTTCTACACAGTTACTACAATTCTGAGTGACCTGCTGCAGCACAGCTGGTCTCGGCTAAGAAAAACTTGGTCAACATAGGTGCGGTAGAAAGGGTTATATATAAGACTTTCTCCCTTGTAAGACCTTGCTTTATCAACTTTTCTGTACAAAATCTCTGTCAATTTACTTCCATTTTAAGACTACCTCCTTTATCAATTTTTCTGTACAAAATCTCTGTCAATTTACTTCCATTTTAAGACTACCTCCTTTATCAACTTTTCTGTACAAAATCTCTGTCAATTTACTTCCATTTTAAGACTACCTCCTTTATCAACTTTTCTGTAACAAAATCTCTGTCAATTTACTTCCATTTTAAGACTACCTCCTTTATCAACTTTTCTGTACAAAATCTCTGTCAATTTACTTCCATTTTAAGACTACCTCCTTTATCAACTTTTCTGTACAAAATCTCTGTCAATTTACTTCCATTTTAAGACCTGATTTTCTCAGATTTGGGAGGTGCTAAAGGGGGGTTCCATCGTAGGGTCCATTCACATTGAATGAAAATAACTTCGCCTGTGTGCGGGAAGCCATAACTGAACTTCTTCTTCTTCTTCTGCGTTTGTGGGCTGAAACTCCCACGTACACTCGTATTTTTTTGCACGAGTGGAATTTTAGGTATGACAGTTTTTTACCCCGCCATTTAGGCAGCCATACGCCATTTTCGGAGGAAGCATGCTGGGTATTTTCATGTTTCTATAACCCACCGAACTCTGACATGGATAACAGGATCTTTTTCGTGCGCACTTGGTCATGTGCTTGCGTGTACACACGGGGGGAGTCTGCACACAAAGTTGACTCTGAGAAATAAATCTCTCGCCGAACGTGGGGACGAACTCACGCTGACAGCGGCCAACTGGATACAAATCCAGCGCGCTACCGACTGAGCTACATCTCCGCCCATAACTGAACTAATTAGGCCAACGTGCACAAATCAATACTTGCATTGTTCAAGTTAAACTGACCGACAGCGACCATTACCAGTTCTGTCCATTTGGATCATGTTCACCACCATACACTCTTCAAAAAAGTTAAGGATCACTTTTTTACAAGCACGCCACACAAAACGGACAAGACCGAATTCTTTCATTTTTTTAAAATTATATAATTGAACAACCAAGGAGTAATGACAAAGCAAAGATCAAACGCGGCAGCGACAATTTAGCTAGAGTGTGTCAAACGTGACAACCCTCGAAAATAGAATTCACAACAATGTGAATCAGTGTCAATAACGCGTGTGCCCTCCGTTGTGTGCCAGGCATTCAACACATCGTTGGCGCATGGAGTGGATCAGGTTGCATATGAATGCTCTGGGAACTCCATTCCACTCCTGCTGGAGCCATTGCAGCAGTTGACCCAGATTGGCAGGAGGAGGGTGATGTTGCTGTACCCGACGACAAAGCTCGTCCCACATGTGCTCTATGGGGTTCAGGTACGGGCTGTTGGCTGGCCACAACATCCTGTTGACCCTGGCCTGCTGGATGAAGGTGTTTACAGCTGCAGAGCGATGGGGAAGTGCATTGTCATCCTGAAGAATCGCACGAGGGCCGATCGCTTGAAGGCCTGGAACGACCAGGGGTTGCAGGATCTCATTCTGGTAGCGGACACCGGTCAAGTTGCCCACTACATGGTACAGAGGTGTCCTTAGACGTGTGCTGATCCCTCCCCAGACCATCACAGAGCCTCCGCCAAAACGCTGTCGTTCCAGAACAGCGCCTTCTGCGAAGCGCTCTCCGCGACGCCTCCACACTCGTATGCGACCATCAGCAGGTTCCAAGCAAAAGCGGGACTCATCTGTAAACAACACCTGAGCCCACTACTGACGTTGCCACCTCACATGTTGAGTGCACCAGGCTCGGCGAGCTGCTCGGTGATTAGCAGTCAGGGTTGTTCCTCGAACTAGACGCCTTGCACGCAAGCCAAAGTTGTGTAAGCGGTTTCGGATCGTCTGACCACTAACAACAGTGTTGGTGGTAGCTTGTAGGCGTTGCCTAATAATGTTTGCCGTAGCCATTCTGTGTTGCATGGCCTGCCTCAGAATGAAGCGATCCTCTCTTTGTGTGGTGACTCTGGGCCGACCAGAACGTTGTTGCTCCTGCACTCTTCCAGTTGCGTGGAATCTCTGTTTTAGTCTGATGATGACAAGAGGGAGCCACTGCAAGCCTCTGGGCCACTTGCCTGGCAGCAACACCGTCTTGTAGCCATCCTATTGCCCTTCCTCTATCCAAATCGCTCAGTTTTCTTAGTGGGGGCATGTTGCTACTGTGCATAATTGTGTCAGCGTGTCAACCTTTAAACACAAGCTGGTGAGCGATGTTCATAGCCAGGACCCTGTTGTAGCACGTGCATCACAACCTTTTGCCCTGGCATGCGTTCCGCAAATTTCATGGGGCTATAAAAAACACCATTTTTCTTCCAAAATGCAGAAGCTTTTGAGAAGTCCCACAAAGGGAAATAACTCTGCCTGCCAAACAAAATTCTAGGTCAAGGCTCATTGTTCATTTGTTAATTCAAACACATTAATCTTTTAATCATTATGTCGATGTTTAATTTTTTGGCAATGTTTTATAATTAGATCCGTTTTTTTCAACCGATCCTTAACTTTTTTTTTGAAGAGTGTACATCTGTCCAGGTTTCTACACCCCCATTAAACCAGCCTTCCAGTTGGACACACACACAAAAACAACAGCCTTCCTGTTTCCCGTGCAGAGTGGGAATTTCACATTAAACTAATTTTGTTGCTAAATTCGTTCAGCAAAACATCCCCACTCTGCCCAAAATGCAAGAACACATTGAGTTTTGGTATGTGTCCACGAGGATGGATGCTTTTTCCCCAATGTAAAAGCCTGGACAGATCTGTAAATGCTGACATGATGGGTGACACAAGAACAATGGTATCTTTAAATAAAAGAAAAGCTTACTTTTTGGACAGCTCTCCTTTGTCTGATGTACTCTTATGCAGCAGGGCTGTTGCAAGGCGCTTCACGTGTGGGTGATAATGTCTCTGCAAGAGCAAAGATATTTTTAATGAGAAAACAAACAATGGTAATACGGCTCTTTGCAAAGTTTACTTCAGAAACAAAATATCTGTAGGGTAGGTGTATGAGTGGCCACACGCACGCACACACACACACACACTGACTGACTATTTGAGTGTAACATCCTCTTAGACTAGTTGGTCTGTATTGGGACAGGTATTGGTAATACCCTGAGGATATTGTGTGATATTTTGACTCGAACAAGCCCACTGCGACTGTCTTCTTCAACATGCCTCAATTAGGCTTTTCTCCTCAAAATATCGAGGTACGATCATAATAATAAGAGATGATGTATGCATGTCACACATGCACAGACACACACAAACACATAAACACACACATATCACACTGACACACAAAAAGAGAATCACATACCCTGAGAGAGTGCAATTCCCAAAGAACAGCACTGTTGGCATGACAATGCTCTGGCTCCTGCAGGTACGGCATGTAGACACCGCTTCCTTCCACCTCCTGGTCATACAAAATGTCTGTGTACGGGAAGATCTGCAAGCACAATAAAATGCACACATAAACAAAGTACAATGTACAGGGAAAACAAAATATTGTCACATGATTCTATTGAAGATCTGTATGCACACATGAAAATAGCTACAACTTGTACCAGTTTTCAAGGTAATCAGCAGAACATAAGCCAACCATTCTGCACAGGTGAGACTGTCTCTGTCTCCCTAAATAGTTTTGTGTGAGGTTCACCGTCTCACCGAGTAAATCTGTTTACGCTTCTTTTGGTATGTGGCGTCACTTCCACGGGGCTATATCTGGGAATAGCCAGTGAGTTTAAGCTGTAAGTATGCAAAGCGTCCTCACCAATCTACACTAATTGTTATCTTTGACCACACACACAAGCTCTGAGGCCAAGTGTTGTCATCATTCATCACTTGTGTGTAAGTACACACCACCAACAGCTACTGGGGTGGAGAAGACCTGTTTGGCTGCATGCTGTGTGGAAAAGAAAATAGAATTGCTACGTACATTTTCTCTTTGATGTTACATGTACTGTGATGCAAAAAAATGTGGCTTCTGACTAAAGTGTCAGCAAACTCAACTGAGATTGGTTAGGTGGCAGAGGTGGAGACAGCTGATGCAGCACTCGTCAGTGCAGTGCTCCTACGACCCTGGCGGGTTACGAGATCAGTGAATATGTTCCATTACAAAGTTTGACTCACAGAAACAAGGCAGCGAGCGACGGCAATATACCCGGCGGCACCCTCGGGCAGCTGGTGCAGGGCCATGGAGCTCAGTCGCTTGGTGAACGCCAACACACGCTGCTGTGTCACCTGAAACACCACACGAAACACTCTGTAACCAAGATTCACTTCTGGAGTATGTCACTTTATCTTCATAGTTCAAATACAGAATAAGCCATTCTTTTTTTACCTTGTGACAGCTCCAAAAACATGACTTACTTCAACACACATCAATACCATTTTACTTTATAATGGACTCACTCAGGTCTAAACTTAGAAACATCTGCCGTAATCAGTGTACAAAACAACTCTAATGATATATGATACCAACACATGCACAGCCTCGCGGTGACCTTACGATTCATTTTCTACTGCTGATATATTGAATTCACTAAGGCAAACTTCGTCCTCAGAATTATTTGTCACTTCTCTGGGAGACATACACAAGAAATGAGAGAAACTGAACTTTTACCAGGGTAAGCATAGTTTAGCATCTTAGCTCTCAAACTGAAGTTAATGCTATATATATAATGTGAGTTGGAGTAAGAATATGTAATTTAATCTCTCTTACTTGGTACATGTTACTATACAGTGGAGTCCAGCTATAACGAACCTGCGTATAACGAAATCCCTCTTTTAACAAACTGCCATTGATTTCCCGGCAGACAGCCTTCTATTTCTTACTTGTTACTTTCCGGTTACATCAATCCTTTTGAACTCATTTGCATAACGAACCCCTCTTTTAACAAACACGTTTTCATCGCCCCAGAGCCGTTTTGTCTCTGAAAGTCACAAGGCTACAACGAACTGATGTCAATAATTGTCTCCAAAGACAAAAATACACAAAAATACACAAACATAAGTGCACATCGCGTGACTGAGCGAACTCTGAACAAACTAACAGCGGGAGGTGCACGGAACAGATCAAACCAAAACCGAAAGTTGTGGTGACGTCATGACATTTTGCGATGTACGTCAGCGAAGCTCGTGCACATGTGGTCTGTCTTGCTAAAAACAATGGCTGGCGAACATGGTTTCGAAATCTGGAACTGTTTTTTTGTTTTCTCCGATACGTGACCGAGTGACGCGATATAGAACCACGCGTTCGTTTGAATCAATACTCTCCTCAGGCAGTGAAGTCTCCTAAATTGCTCAACACTGTGGACAGTCCGGAGTGCAGTTATGTCCCAAGAATGAGCGAGTCATTCTTTCTTTATTTGGTGTTTAACGTCGTTTTCAACCACGAAGGTTATATCGCGACGGGGAAAGGGGGGGAGATGGGATAGAGCCACTTGTCAATTGTTTCTTGTTCACAAAAGCACTAATCAAAAAATTGCTCCAGGGGCTTGCAACGTAGTACAATATATTACCTTACTGGGAGAATGCAAGTTTCCAGTACAAAGGACTTAACATTTCTTACATACTGCTTGACTAAAATCTTTACAAACATTGACTATATTCTATACAAGAAACACTTAACAAGGGTAAAAGGAGAAACAGAATCCGTTAGTCACCTCTTACGACATGCTGGGGAGCATCGGGTAAATTCTTCCCCCTAACCCGCGGGGGGGTATGAGCGAGTCAAAGTTTTATCGTGAAAACTGACGCTTTTCATGCACCTCCCGCTGTTAGTTTGCCTCTCTCTATGGATTATATTATGAAGCTGTTGAAAACATGCAGAGATTGTACTCTTCAAGGAAAGATCGATGGGACGATCATTTGAAGGTGATTGGGAAAACTTGTCTTGAGGCCATTTAGGGTTGAAAACTACAGCGAATTACTGATATAACGAACTAAAATGTATCTCCCTTGAGATTCGTTGTACCCGGACTCCACTGTAGTATGAACAAGAGAATGGTAAATCAGTCCACTTTTTCCAGCAGATGAGCATAAGCCTGAGTTCAGTGTCAATGCAAAACAAAATTTATCAACAGGAATGTGGGCGCTAGGCTCATGAAAGGTATTGTTACCTGCTTTTTGCGTTTGATGATGGCAGTATCCACACAGTCAACGACAATCCCAGCATCTTCCGGTGACATACCTGCAATTAATCAATCAACCAGTATAGTCAGTCAATCAATCCATCGACTAGTTTAGTCAATCAATCCATCAATCAATCAATGAGTTATGTGAACAAAAAAAGTGATAGGGCAGCCAGCGTTTGTGGATTCACTTCAACTTTCATGTATTACTTCTATTATAAAGTAGAAACAAATGTGTTATGCAGACTGAAGAGGACCCCCCCCCCCCCCCCCCAACAAAAAGTTCCTTGTATCCTATACTACAACCGATCCTTCTTTTTCTTCCCATCCCTAGAACTGACTTTTGACCCTCTAAAAAATGTGTCTATTAAAAAGGCCCAAACTGCGATTTTTAAGGCCTTGTCATTGGACATTTTTTTTTTTTTTGTGCCTTACCAGCATGAATGGCGAGCATGGCACTGTAGAGGTGCGTGTAGAACTTCATGGGGTCGATGTTGAGTGCTGCCCCCTGCCCGCTCAGAATACGAAACGCTGTCTGCACACAGCGAAGTGTCTCCACCTGTGTCAGCTCCTGACCAAACAAAAAGAAAACAAATTCTACACGACAAGAAGACTTTCTCAGTGAACAGATGCAACTTACTTAAAGTCTCACATTTGGCTCGTTACAGTGGAAGGTTACAGAGCACCACTGAGTGACATCAGTGACACAAGATATAAGACTACAGAGCTACATCTGCTGACCCCACATACCAAGCGGCGTTGACCTTTAAGTATCGACATGGCGGCTCTAAAGAGGATGGCGACTTTCGCACGTGCCACAGGAATGGACGCCTGAAGAAGCAAACACTGAGGAAGAACATCATTCTCAGGTCATAAAGTGCATGTGACCTTATAAGCTGTGCAAGAGTGGTAAAGGCACTTTGAGTTGTCTGTGTTTGTAGTACATGTACTTTACTTCCTGATGTTCAAATGCTGTTGATGTTTGACAGTGTTCTTCTTACCCCAGATCCAATCAGTTTGTTGAAGACAGCATACAGATCTTGGAAGAAATCCACACTTATCAGATGGGTGAACCTGAAATGGAAAACATTTTCACTCAAGACTTTATACACTTTTACATGCATTCTTTTTACATGCATACAGTCAGCTCCACTGGGTGGGGTTGAGCATATGCTACCTGGCTAAATAGGCAAAAAGTTACAACCATGACAATGTCAGCGTCACTCTTGTAGCCTGGAACAGCCAGCTCACAAGAGTCAGTGTGTGTTCTGAGTGTTCTGCATGCTTTACATTCAAATATATGACTGTAACAACAGACAGCAGGGGTACGCGAAAGTACCCAACCCTGTGGGAACCAAGCACATTCTCCGACTGGTTTAAACAGAGGTTTGTTTTTTATTTCAACCAATCCGAATTAGTGTTTGGGTCCCAACCAGTTGCTCACTTTCTCAAGCACACCATCCCTGGAGTAAAAGGCAGTGTTGATTGACTTATTAAACCAAAGAGACAAATGAAACCGTTCACTGACTTTTAAAGTGCATGTTTAGTTGATGACAATTTTTGAAATTGATATAGTACAGTAAAAAAACACAACCCAATATTAACAGCTATTGTGTTTTCATCGTAGCAATAGGGTCCGATATTTAGACTCGAACAAGTATAATGCGACTCGTCTTCAACTCGTCGGCATTATACTTGTCTCGTCTAAATATCGGACCCTATTGCTACGCTGAAAATACAATAGCGATTATCTAGCTGTTCTGACCTTGATTTGTTGTTCCAAACTTACAAAATGACAGTACACCGTGCGCCGTGCGTTGAAGGAAAAGGAATGAGTGTCACCGGTATACATCCTGCGCATGCGCAGTACACCGGCAGGGGAGATAACCACCACGGACCATGCCTTATATGGCATGTGGTTTTTGTTTTAGAGTTATCTCCCCATGTTACCATGTAAGAGTGCTTCAATGTCTTAGCAACCAAACGAAGTTATTGCTATCTATGTGAGTTGGGTAAGAATATGTAATTTAATGACAGTTTTTGCGTCGATGCGTTGATCTCAGGTTTTGATAGCAGATGCCATTTCTTATGCGTATTAGTTTTGCGCAGGCGCCACACTGACTTTGGAAAAAAACTCGATTTGACAACACAGCTGTTAAACAGCTTTTTATTAGTTCATTCGTATATGTCACAACCCGAGTTTTAGAGATGCAGAAGAAGCTAAAACAGGATTTTGTACATGGACGAAATGTAATTGTTATATGTTTGAGTGTATATAATAATTGTGCTATTTGCAACACAAATTATTGGAGTCCAAACATTATTGTGGAATGTATGCGTGTCGGATGTGAGGTGCGTTATACCTGTAACATCGCATATGTTGCAAGGTTGTGTCCGAATCGTGGAACGGGATATAGTCACCCGGTAACGCGCGGTGTACAAACTAGGTCAAGCTGCAGAAAACAAAAGTTTGTTAATATGTGTTGGGCACAGTAGTGCAATATAAATAATGTACATCTCATTTAGTAAGGTAATATAATGTAATGCATAAATTATATTATAGCGTATCTATAGGCTAAGTAGCAAGTAAAGGAATTAATATAGTTCCGGGTCAGCGGTGTACGAATACACGTTGGCACCCCGTCAACGAAATAGGCGCGGTTTTGGGTTAGTACTACCCGTGAGTGACAACGGTACGGTCGCAGACGTATTGGCGGGCGCGAGTACTCCATCACCCGGCGGTTTTACGGTGAGCGTTGTCATTGACTTGGCGGGTGAACTATTGTTTTCTTATTGTTGTGGCTGGGTAGATGTCGTTGTCTGATGTTTGTTTTGTTTGTGCTTACGTTGGTATAGTTGTAATATTGTAGGACACGGTGAATGTGAGACATTGTATATATCCGTGGGAATGTGCACGGGAAAGATAAGGATGACATTGACTGGTTCGTTACAACATATTCGTATAGAGTGCCTCGGGATATATATATTAACGCATGTCGGGAAGTTATATATAGTGAACGTACAGTGGAATAATATGTGTGTAATTATTTGCATATAACTATTAAATATCGTTCACATGGAAAATCACATATTATCCAAGATGGCGGCTGACATCCCGACAACTTTAGTATACTTATAGTATTGATCATGTTGTGTTATATCTTCATATTATAGTGGGTAATAATATGCAGGGATGAATCATACCTGTGCAGGGATACAGGTGTTGCGACATGCAATCGTGGTCATGTAATGTAATGTAGAGTTGGATACCACAATCTAACATTTAGTGTACGTTGTTCGGTTATTTGTAACATATCACATGGCGCATATGGTCATGATAAAGACAGTAAGTTTATATGTTGAAGCAAACTATAAATATATATTGTAAAACCTCGTTTTATAGCTAATGCATTAAATAATTATCCTTTTC
The DNA here is from genome assembly GCF_037325665.1 of Littorina saxatilis. Classification (NCBI taxonomy): domain Eukaryota; kingdom Metazoa; phylum Mollusca; class Gastropoda; order Littorinimorpha; family Littorinidae; genus Littorina; species Littorina saxatilis. The sequence continues at coordinate 42,967,481 of NC_090256.1, forward strand.
CATACATGGTTGCCTGGTGTAATATTCGATCTTGATGTCCATCGGTATTATGCGCTAAAAGGTTGCATTACCGATGAGCACTAACACAACCATCGATACACGCCAGGTAGCTAGGGATGGGGTCGTTCAGTATTAACTTGCTGTTTTATTATATGCAGTTGGCCGGAGGGAACAAAGGAGGAGGGACGTATGTTTACGTGAAGACTGGACAGTGGGAACGCTGTCGGAAGGTGAATGCGGTTCACGGTGACGCATGAAGAGCGACGACGGGCTGCACGGGTAACACGCTGACACACATTTAAGCTACTACACCAGTGGCTGTGTCCAGCACCAGCGATGCTACACGACACCTGGGCGACGTGGCGACGTGGGGTCACTCCGACAAGAAGGTTCCAACACAGATTGTACGCAGGACCACCAGAAGACGGCAAGAGGAAGGGGTTTGGTCAGCTCTACATGTCTAGGAATCTGGAGACAGCTCAGTAGAATGGAGCTGGGAACGACGAGCTTAGGCAGTCGGGGACCTTTCTAGTGGGTCAGAATCAGAACAGCTGCGGCATTCTGAGGAGGGAAGGACAAGGGCGCCTTGACGGGCATTGTGTATCCCTGAAAAGCTAAGTACCCTGTCGCTGTTATAGTATGTGTCTGTGTTCGTGTGATTGGGTGATGCAACATTATTGAGCGCCGGAGACGAATAGACTATAGAACAGGGGACTCCAGAATAATTTTATGTGAATTCATGTGTTGTCAATGTTGTAGTATTTGTATGGCGTACGCGTTAATTGTGTGGATGTTATGTGTATAAATCGAAAATTTTTAATTAAATTTTCATTTGATTAATATACTTACCCGAGTCACATATTAGCATTGACGCAGTCGAGATGCTAGGTTGACTGAAAAAACGCTATCCCGTCTATAGTATAAGGGAAGCAACCCAAGCAAAAAAAAAAGTAGCAAGCTTGCTACCCTGGGTTGCCTCCCGTAGCGTGCATCACGCCACAGATCTCGTACCCAATACGAGACACCCTCATTCGACTTCTAGAATACAAAGAAACTAAAAGCGGGGAAGGTGGGAGGGAATTACCTATGTGACTCGGGTAAGTATATTAATCAAATGAAAATTTAATTAAAAATGTTCGATTAAATTACATATTCTTACTCCGAGTCACATATTAGCAGATAACTCCAACAAGGTGGTGGGTAAGATCAAAAAGTTCAAACTCACTCTAAAGTTCTGGAGAGACAAAAGCCAGCTGCCGCCAAGGAAGGAATGGGCCGAGACCCATCCTGACAGAGGGCAGCAATGTCTGCAGAACCTGATAAGACAAAATCCTAGCGCCAGAAGCTGTGCGCAGGACATCATCCAAACCCCATAGGCCAAAAAGGCCAAGGAGGAGGCCCAGGCCCTGGAAATGAGCTCGGGCCGAGCCGAGGGAAAGATAGCATAAGCTATGACAAGGCGGAGGGAAAGAAAATCCCTTGCCAAGAAACTGGCCCACTGCCAAAAGTCAGGAAAGGATCCCGTGAGAAAGCAACCACTGACTCACTCTAAACCCTTGCCAGGAACTGGCCCACTGCCAAAGGACAGAAACGGACCGAGAACCACCCTGATTGACAGCCGAGATGTCTCCCAGGCAAGAAATGCGAAAGACAACATCAGAGAGCCAGTAAGCTGTGCCCAGCACTTCTTCCAATCTTCTGAACCGTAAAACAGTCCGGAAAAGGACCCCAGTCTTGGATAAACCCGACCAAGTAGAGGGAAGGACAAGCTGCCCCCCCCCCCCCTTAAATTGGAAGGAAATGCTAATGGCCTGGAAAAGATCCGTGCGTAAGGTTGCCGGCTAAGCCCTGAAAAGGACCGACCCTCACGGAGACCATAAGGCAAACATGCCAAAGTAAGAAAACTTTGGGATGGAGTGAGGCCCAAAAGGCCCTTGAGAGAACAGTCAGCTCCGGAAGAGTGACCAAACTCCAAACCGAAAAGAGAGAGACCCTGAGTACCAAGTACCAGAGTCCAACTCAATGAGCAAAACTCAAGGGAGACGGTCACGAGTCGTCCCCTGTCCATCCCTGCGAAAGCAGAGAGAGGGGTAAAAAAGAGGACGAAGCGACCTAAGGTAGTGCATAAGCACCGCAAATGCGGACCCGCAGTGGCCAAATCCTAATGTGACCGGAGACCGGAAACAAAATGACAAAAGCCAGCGTGTTCGCAGAGCAGACTGCTTGTAGGTAATTGAAAATGAATCAAAAAACCCGAAACAGAAAGAACGAGGCTGGTAAGAAAGACGGAAAACCGTGAAGCGAACCAGCCGTCAGACTCCCGAGACCAGAGTTCTCAGGAGAAAAAAGTAATAGTCATAGTTGCAAGTGAAAAAGGGGTGACCAGGCCGGAAGCCCAACCCAGCAGAAATCGTCCCAACTCACCTCATGCAAGCATGATGGAGAAGAGGAAGAGACGAAATCCGCAGTCACAAGAACCAAATTGCCAAAGTCGCAACACGACAGGCAGGAGACTATGACACAGGCTAAGGCCGAGAGCCTTGCTGCCCGTAGGCCGGCCATTGCACCAAAGTACCCAAAGTACACAGGCACAGTAAGAAACCAAAAGTTTCGGCCGCCGAAAAAGATGCTGGCCTAGAGGCCAGCACCGCGAAAACTGGAACATTAGCTAGACCTCTGCCCAAAAAGGGGAGGAGTAGCCAAAAAACCTGAGAAAAAGTGACAAGCCAAGAATGACTTCTCAAACATGCATTGCCCAGACAATGCACCCTCAGGAAAATCTGAATGTTACTTCCGAGGCCAACTCAAGTGAACCTTAAGTTTGGACGAAACACCAGAACGCGTCTGATCGCTAGAGAAAGACAAAGTCAGACTCGGCGAAAGACAAACCTGGACCAAGTCCAGAAGCTCGTGGCAAAGAGAAAACGGGGAAGCCCAAAGGCAGAAACCCCCCTTTAAACGGAAAACGACCTCTCAGCACCCATACGCTGGGAAAGAGAAAGAATGTCGAAGCCCGAAGCCACAAGCACAAGGAAAGCAACAACCACCCCCGCCAACGGATGAAATGGCTGTTGCTCCAGCCGAGGCTAAAACCCCGAAGCCCTAAGGCCAGCTGTTGTTTCAAAAACCCAGCGTACCTATGACGGCTGTGAAAGAAACAATCTCACCTGAGCTGAGGACTTAGGCCGCTTAGGCTGAGTCCGCTTAGGTATAGCCTGCTTAGGAGCGGCCTGCTTTTGCTGCTTTCAGATTGAAGCTCAAAAGAAGGGAACCGCTGTTCTCTGTTGGTCTCAATCCCCTGCTTCTGGCCTGAGAGGCCAGGCTGCCGGAGAGAGACCGTCCACCAAGGATGACGATCTGAGAATGTTCCTTGTCGACTCCTCAGAAAACCGGGAGTGGGCAAGAAACAAGTCCCTTCTGCACGAGACCGCATGGAAATAGTGCAGAGAGGACAGCCTCATCTGTGCCTCGTTCACCCTTGTAAGTGTGGAGAGGAGTGAGACACTTCCTCCGCGTCCTGCTCTTTACTAAGGGTAAAGGGCGCCAAGAAATCTGCCAGAGCGCGAGAAAGCGCCCGCAGGAGAGTCTCGGAAATGGAACTAAGTTCCAAAAGTTGTCAGCCCCCTTCCTCGGAGAATAGGAGATTCTGCCCATAGAACGGCAGAACCGAATCCTTCCTCAACGGCTTCGTAAGAAGCGAAAGAAGTTCCGGCGTGACCGGAAACGGTGCACGCGGACGGGGAAAAGCCAACAGGAGGCTACGAGACGACCTTGGCCAAGGCAACTTCCTCTAATCCTCTAAGGGCACGAAGGAGGAAGCCTGCGAAGGAGCGGCAAGGTATTCCGATGCCAGCTCCGAAGCTGAACCCTGAGGAACCAGCAACGAAACCAACGCCGGAGGCAACCCCCTGTCGAAGAGGGGGGCTTGGCGAAAAGGCAAAAAGGCGAAAAGCTACTAAGGGCGATTCTTCAAACCAGAAGTAGCTGCTTCCTCTTTGCCAACCTGAAGTCCTTCCTGTTGGCAATCGATTGTGCTCATTCCCTAACTGAGAGGAGGATGAGAGGAATCAAAAACCAAGGAAAGTGGGAGAGAGGAGCTAGCGGCCACCACCGGAGTGTGTGGATGCTGCTGTCCCAACAGAGGCAAGAAGCCTGTATGCCCATAGGGCAAGCCTTGTTCGAAATTCACCGGCGACCAAACGGAAGCAGCGGGAACTGAACCGGAAAATCCGGGAGGAGCCGGAAGTGCGGCAGCAACAGCAGCGCTATGCCAAAGCTGGTGCTGAGCCACCTACGAGCTGAAGCTCGGAACCCAAAGGTAGGCCGTAGGCCAGAACCGGAAGTGACAGTAACCTGTGCACTACCCGCTTGACCTACCTTCCTGCCAAGGCCGGAAGCGAAGCTGCCGGAAATGGCTGCCGTGCAAAGGGCAAAGCTCAAACCGGAGAGGGCCATGGGCTGCCCACACACCGATGAACTAACATTTCCAGCCGGAGCCGGAAGAGAAGCTGTCGCGGACGACTGCTTACGTATAGCGCAGCTCAAGCCGGATGGGATCATTATTTGTCCACCTTCCAACGAGGCACTACTTCCGTGAACCGGAAGTGCAGCTGTCGCGTACGACTGCCGACGTAAGGCAAGGCTCGAACCGGACGTGACAGTAGCCTGTGCACTAACCAGTGAACCTACACTTCCGGCCGGAACCGGAAGAACAGCTGTCGCGGGCGACTGCTATCATAGGACAAGACTCGAACCAGAAGTGACAGTAGTCTGTGCACAAGCCGGTGAACCTCTACTTCCGGCCGAAGCTGGAAGCGGCTGCCGCGAACGACTGCTGACGTAAATTCGGAAGCTGGCCGGAGCCGCCGAAGGCAGCTGCTCCTCGTCCACGGACCCGAAGTCCGAAACACCACCTGAAGGGGACGGCTCATAGCCAAAGGAACCCGACAAATGACGCTGCGAGGGAAGGCCGTAAGCCGAACGCCCATCCTGTTGGCCATCGATGAAACTCGCCCCCTGACTGAGAGGAAGATGAGAGTCACCAACAACCGAAGGCAGCTGAAGAGAGGCGCTGGCGGCCACCACCGAAGTGGGTGGCTGCTGCTGTCCCAACAGAGGCAAAAAGCCTGAATGCCCAGGAGAACCACCGTATTCGAAATTCACCGGCGACACAACGGAAGCAGCGGGAACCGAACCGGAAAAGCCGGGAGGAGCCGGAAGTGCAGACGCAACAGCAGAACTATGCCATAGCTGGTGCTGAGGAGTCTGCAAGCTACAACCCGGAAGCCCTAGGCCGGAACCGGAAGTGACAGATGACTGTGCACGACCCGTTTGACCTACATTTCCCGCCCAGGCAGGAAGCGCAGCTGCCGGAAACGGCTGCTGTAGCAGGGCAAGGCTCGAACCGGAAGGGACCATGGTCTGTCCGCAACCCGTGAACCACCACTTCCGGCCGGAGCCGGAAGAGAAGCTGCCGCGAACGACTGCTTACGTAAAGCGCAGCTCGAACCGGAGGGGACCATGGTCTGTCCGCAACCAGTGAACCGCCACTTCCGGCCAGAGCCGGAAGAGAAGCTGCCGCGAACGACTGCTTACGTAGTTCGTAGCTCGAACCGGATGGGACCATGGTCTGTCCGCTTTCCAGTGAACCACTACTTCCGGCCGGAGCCGGAAGGGAAGCTGCCGCGAACGACTGCTTACGTAAAGCGCAGCTCGAACCGGAAGGGACCATGGTCTGTCCGCTATCCAGTGAACCACTACTTCCGGGAACCGGAAGTGCAGCTGCCGAAGACGGCTGCTGCGAGCACATACCTTGCATTGACCACATCCCCGAAGGGACCTGCTCAGGTGCACTCCCGCAAGCGGAAGCCACCGAGCGCCGGCCAAGAAGAGAAACGCCTCCCGGTGAACGGAATCCAGAGACATCACCGAAGCCAGCAGGCTGGGCAGGTGATCCGGAAACGCCAGGAACAAAGGAAGCCAACGACCGAGGGTCGCACACCCCCGGGAGGGAGGCAGCGCTGGAAACTGGGTCCGCCCGCGACATTTCTGTACGAACGAGCGTCCGAATCTCTGGAAACAAAGAAGACTAAAGGCTAGCAACAAGAGCGCCAGCCTCCGGCGCAGGTACAGGGTTAGAAACGGACGCGGTAGCGGCCGCCCCCGCGAGCCAGATGAAGTCTCCTCCGGCGCCGAAATAGGCACAGAAAAGACAAAGTTAGTCTTCGGATCTGAAACATGAACCATGGGGTTCTTAGCAGAAGAGGTGGAAGCCGAGGACTTAGGTTTACCAGGGCCCTTGCCCTTACCCTCGGCCTTAGCCGCTCGCTTTTTCTCACTAACAGACATGCTGTCACGCGAGAAAAACAAACTACTGAAAAATACACAAGTCTCTAGGACGTAAACTTCAGCAGAATAAACTAGCACTAACGTACAAGCTACCAAAGCAGCTAACAAATGCTACTGGTAAACGCTCAAAGTCCGTAGCACGGACCCAAACTAACCAGCAAAAAACACCACGTGCTAGCGAAAAATGGCGACCAAAATGGCGGCCACAACAACAAACTACTGAGCAAAATTCGTAAGTCCGCGGACGGAAAAATTCTCAGCAGAATGAACAATGCAAACAACAACAATGCAAGGAACAATCTCACCAGCTAGAAACAGCTAGGAGCAGACGGGGAGCCGAGGCCGGTGGGTGTCAAGCAGACAGCAAAAACGGCCTAGGAGCGAAATCAAAGCACGACCTGTCTCTCTGGCTGAAAGGAGTCGAATGAGGGTGTCTCGTATTGGGTACGAGATCTGTGGCGTGATGCATGCTACGGGAGGCAACCCAGGGTAGCAAGCTTGCTACTTTTTTTTTTGCTTGGGTTGCTTCCCTTATACTATAGACGGGATAGCGTTTTTTCAGTCAACCTAGCATCTCGACTGCGTCAATGCTAATATGTAACTCGGAGTAAGAATATGTAATTTAATTTGTGTATATTATATAAAGCTTATAAGTTACATGTGGTTCCTTTAGTTGTTTATACATAGTGACGTCTATCTCCACTTGTAATCTTTCTTGGGTGTGTGGTGAGGGAATGAGTTGGGTGTTTGCGTGTGCTCCCAAGATTGAGGGGATTAGCCGTCACGTGTCAGTATACAACAAAAAGAAGTTTGAGTTTTTTTTAATTTTGAACAAGACTACTTATGAAGAAGACCAAAACACAACATCAACGGAAAATTAGAAACAACTGAAGAACTAGGATGCAACAAGGGGGAGCAGAAGAGAACAGCTAATCCGTTGAACGCGAGCAGACGGCAGCAAAGTTTTCAGTTTGGGTGAATGGCATTTATGCTTGTCTCGTCATGGAGCGAATTTTTCAACCTCAGTTATAAACAGACTACATGAATGTTAGTGCCATGGGTTGTATATCAATACTTCAGAGGGGAAGTGGGGTCTTTAGTGTGGAGTTACGAGATAAGAAAAGCCGAATGCGAAAGTTTGTGTCAGTCGGCAACTTAGCTCACACAGGCACACAAAAACGGCTGTTCAGTTTTACTCCCCTGTTTGTACTACATCTTTCGACTTTGGGCCTTTTGTGGTGTTTAGGGACAGAAAATAATTGGTTTAGTCCTGTTTCATCGGGAAGTTAGCAGAAAAGGGTATGCTATCGACATTTGTAAAGCTGAAAAACATTCCCGAGAAGAATTTCAAGTTGTCAGTGTATGCTGTTGTTGATTCAGTGAAACATCGTGTGGTACAGATGGGTAAACCGGAACCATGCGTCTTTGTTATTGCCAATATGCTTTTGGATATTGGCAAAAATGGCCGACTTCCGTAGCATTATGCTTTGATGATCGGAAGAGACCATCCAATCACAGCCCCCGAATTCCCCCACGTGTCCATCAGAATAGCTATATAAGACCTTATTTTTTCAGATTTTCTGTTCATAACCTCTGTAAATGTACCTCCCCTTTAAGACTTACTCCCTTATAAAACCTGATTTTCTCAGATTTGTGGAGGTCTTAATATAATCACTGGTAATCCCTAAACATGCTCACCTGGCCAATCCTTCCAGTACCACCGGCATCAGCGGAGACTTCTCCTCTTGTTTCAGTACGTTGAAAAATGTGGTGAACATCGTCTCCACTATTTGCGTGTGCTGAAAATGGCATAACAGGAAAATGTATTTGTGGAAAGAGAAAGTCTTGCAGGGAATGTAACAGCAACAGTTCTATACAATAGACGTACTATGGTCATAACTCTGTTGGGTTTGTATGGGTTGTGAAAGAGTGAATATTCTTGCTTTTATTGAGGTAAGCTTTCCACACATGCTCCTTGTCCACGGGTTTCACCCCTAGCCCAGAACGCTACTGGGAAGTCTGTTTCAAGTATTCTGTCTTTCACAACCCATAAAACCCCAACAGAGTTATTTCCGAACAGCCTCTATTTAGCATCAAGTCAGCAAGACATGAAGGGGCACGGGAACAAGACCGCGAGTCTTCAAGCTCTTGTTTCTTACATACACAGAGAGGAAGACAGGACAGAGGTGTGAAGGAGATGAACATCAACAGACAAAACAAGATGCAGACATTCACATGCAGACAGCAACAATTACAATTTAGAGGAATGCAAATGGCGACAGAAAAATGATTGAGAAAAAAAGAGTCAGTTGAAGTGAATACAGACAGCAAAATCAATACAACACAAACAGCAATAGCAAACCACCAAAACAAGAGTCAGGAAGTCAGGATTCACAAGACTCAAACAGCAACAGTAAACGCAGAAACACAAATGACACAGATGAGAAAAAAACCAAGAGTAGGGCATACTGCCGACACAGACTGTAAAGGCTGTCCTTAATTCAGCCAAAAGTCGACTTTGCAAAAACTTTGCAGAATCGTTTTACCGAAAATGTAAGGCTTCTTTTTAAGCCTACTGTCTATATGATACTTACCGAGACAGTACTATTCTTGCACATTATCTATTATAGGCCGAAAAAATTGGACAAAACGCTGAGTGGGTACAATTATCTCCCATAACCATGCGCCACCGTGGATCCCAAGCACTGTCCGAGTGCTTCCCCCTTACAGGATGTAGGTGGCGCGTCCTCTTTCTTTATGAGCTGCAGACCCTCAAAAAGCCCATAACATATCAAGAGGGGAGGCGGGAGGGAAACTCTAATAGTACTGTCTCGGTAAGTATCATATAGACAGTAGGCTTAAAAAGAAGCCTTACAGTCAATATAACACTTACCTCGACAGTACTATTCTTGCACAGAATACCAGAGTGGTGTGAGGGTGATATGTAGAGTATTAAACTCCTTAATCAAAATCACTTAAATCCAAGGATTAACACTTTCGTGACGGGATGCGACTATATTAGTAATAGCGCTGCAACGCCCACGGACGGGAAGCGACTATTTTAGTATTAGACATACAAGGTACACGACTCGTGATTGCTTCCCGGTTTTTGAAGCTTGCAAATAAATTGAGTTGTTTCCCTTGATACACTTGGCGTCCCCTTCTGCCATTTGCAAATCCGCCTGATTTGTGTGCGTTTTTGAGGAAAAAAAATGAATCAAAGGCGAGCCTTGTCTCGGGAGGAGATTCTTCGGATGTTGGACCTAGAGGATCCCGTAGAGCATGATTCGGACGTATCGTTTTCGCCTCACGAAAGCGATACAAGCAGTGAAAGTGAGGAAGAAACAGTCCCGTTGTTGCTAGTACGAGTCGGCAAACTACACGTGGTTGGCGGTGATACTGCTAGACGAACATGTATCTCGGAATCGTGCAGGAGCTATAGGGGCGTGGCAGCACTGATAACAATGGATGGCTGGAGCCTTCAAATCCTTTTGGAATTGTTCATAGGTGTACAGTTGGTACTTTGTTGTGAAAATGTGACTTATATTCAATATGGATTACCTAGACATCATTTGGTGAGTGTTAGATCTACAGTTTTGTTTCATTTGAGTCAGGATGCTGTGAGTGAATGCGTGATTTGCTTGTTTTTTTCTTTGTACTGTCTCCTTATTTCTGTGTACAATGTTAACAATATTTCAGCTAATTCATAGGTTTTACACCTTGTTTGGTTATAACATTATTTATAATACTTTCTGTTAAAAAATAACTTTTAAAAAAAGCAGTAGAAAATAAAACACACACAAAAAAACGTTAAAAAACACAAATTATCCCCCTTTCACCCCCCTTTCACCCCCCTTTGCTAAAACAAATCGCGTGACAAACTTATAAATAGCACGACTGAACTGGGCATCCATTTTTGAATTAGTACACACAATTTGGTGGTGATTGGACTTAATTCAAGCTTGCTAGACAGATTTCTTTACAGTTACTGATTTTTGGGAAGTTTCTTGGTGGCAAGCTTGGGCAGGCAGGACGTAAACGCCGTGGCAGTGCTAGTCACAATAGTGTTAAGATACCCAGGCAATTTTCGAACAGTACTACCGTAAAAGAAAATATACCCAAGAAACATACCTTAGACTGACGTGACCATGCTGGCAACCACTGCTGTGTGGTGAACTCAATGTCAAAGTCCAGGCCACTCAAAGCTTGAATACCACTGAGTCTACGGCAAGTGGCTAAAGCGATGAGGAACAATTAGTCTTAAAAATCAGCAACTTGATACTGATGCCTGCCAGGGGTTCAAACTCATTGCTACGCAGGAGTTTGAGGACCAGAAAGACATCCCCCTTGGGAAATGAAACCCGAGGTTTAGACACCGCTGCATTGCTAATACCCGAAAGGACATTAGCGATGAGGGAGGACCTGATCAAGTGTTCAGATCTGCGACCAGTAGCGGCCGCAATCGTGGAAGCGATGGCAGATCTGTATCCAAGAAGAGTCTTAGAAGAAAGACTCTTCTTTTGATACACTTCCACCAGGAAGTTGGCCAAGTCCTGTGTTGAGGGATAAAGCGGCTTTATCCCCTTGGACAAGGCGAAGGTGGCCCAAGCTCTCCAGCGTAAGTCGTAGAGCTGATTAGTTGATCGCCTCTTAGCGTTCAAGGAAAACTCTACTGAACTCTTGTGCAATCCTAGTGCAAGCAGTTTGGAGCGCACAAGAGCCATGCGGTCAAGCACAGACTCTCTGGACGTGGATGAGGGAGGCATGATCGAGGCTGGAGCAGACCTCCCCCGTCCAGATCCAGAGGTAGAGGGTCTACGTGGGTGAGACCGCGAAGATCTGGAAACCACGGAGCTGTTGGCCAGTAAGGCGCGACCAAAATCAGTCTTGGTCGTTCCTGCAGATATTTTGCCAGCACCCTCGGAATCAGAGATGTCGGGGGATAGGCGTAAGCATCGAGGAGCCTCCACAAGAGAGTGAATGCGTCCAAGTGGAACGCATTCATGTCTCGAAAGGGGCTGACGTACCTGGGAAGCCGAGCGCTGAATCGAGTTGCGAACCGATCGATCAGAGGACGGTCCCACCTTGCCCACAGACGCTGTAGAACGTTGTGAGCGATGGTCCATTCTGTGGAGAGAACCTGATCGCCCCGACTGAGAATGTCGGCCAGGGCGTTCATTTTCCCCGGAACGAACTGGACTGACATCCGGACCTGATTGGTCTGGCACCAGAGCAGAATCTCCTCCGCCAACAGGGAGAGGGACCGAGAATTGGTGCCCCCCTGGTGGCGAAGGTAAGCTAAGCATGTGGTGTTGTTGTCCCCGTTGAAAATCAGAGGGGCCAAGGACAGGCCGAATGGGAGGGCCCGAAACTCGAACACTGTGCCCTCCCAAACGAACCGGAGCAGATGTCGGTACCCCGGGGCCACCAGGATGTGGAAGTAAGCATCCTGGAGGTCCCAGACATGGCCCAAACGTTTGGCCGGATGACCAACCGGACCGACGAAGGGGTTTCCCTCTTGAACTTGCACCTGTGAAGGTACAAGTTCAAGGTGGAGAGGTCCAACACCGGCCTGAACCGGCCGTCCTTTTTGGGGACGGTGAACAGGCGGGAGCAGAACCCCCGAGAAGGCTGAGAAAGGGGGTAGACCGCCTTCTTCTCGACCAACGAGTTCACCTCGTCCTGAAGAGCCTGCCATCTGGCAGGGTCTCGAGGAGGGGGGAACGTCCAGGGTAGAGCGGACAATGGAGGTTGTGACGACAGCGGTAGAGAAAACCCCGACCACACCACCCTCAAGAAAAACTGGTTGGAGACCAGTCTGCCCCACATGCCGCGGGCCCGAAAAAGGGAACCGACGGACGAAAGAGGGGCAACTTGAGGGGGCGTCACCGTAGGGCCGGGACTCACTGAAAATTCTGCTGGCGGGCAGGTGCAGGCTTGCGACCACCCCCCCTGGTGGTGGTGCTTCCCCTTACCTGTCTGAGCACCCTTTGTCTTGCTTGGGAACGCAACAGGCGCCTAAGAGGAGGAAGAAGGAGGCAGTGAAACTGGCTTCTTCTTCTTCTTCTGAGGCTGGGAGCTGGAGGTGACTGTAGCACTTCTCTTACTCCCCGCCGCCGTCGCCGAAGCAGCGAGGCCAACCATCAGAGAATCAGTGTTCCTCTGGCGTGTGGACTCCACCACAGAACGAACAGTGTCCGGATGAAAGAGGGAAGAAGGCTGAGGAAACGTGTTCCTCAGACTCTTCCTCATATCCGGAGGCACTATAGAAGTAGGCAGAAAATGATCACGGAACAGGGCCAATAAAGTGGACCCGTGTTCCAATGGCCAATTCTGCCGCAGACGTCACGCACGATCGCACGGCATGCAAAGCCCGATCCACTCGAACCGTGTCAAGGACCCGAGTGGAATCGGACTCTGCGCGATCGGGAGGGTCCAACAGTGTGGACAGCGTGCTCATCCATGTCAAGGCCTGTGATTGGGCCTCGACTGTGGAAGAAACGGTGGCCTCAAGATTGTGGAACGAAGCAGAGCTCAGTTCCACCTTCTTGACCGAAGGCACCTCCCCAACGAACACATCACCGTCAGCCCCACCCTAAACACTCGAAGTCTGGAAAGGGAGAGTTCGAGAGTCAAAGGGAAAAGGGAGGGACGAAACAGATTGGACACGAGGAAACAGTGGAGGTGCGCCTCCCAAAGGAAAGCATGGCACTGAACCCGCGTCCTCCCGAGGAACATAGGTCGCGTTTGCACGTGAATCTGTACTCCTCAGGCGATGTGCTGCCGCTTCCACCGTGGCACTAAGACTAGGGTGGAACGCGAATTGCCGGCGGACGGATCGTTCATAAAACGAGCCGCCGGGAGACGCGGCGTGAGCCTCCCACGCCCGGGCCGAAGCGGACTCAAAGGACGAGAGGGCGTCTCAGGGAAGGACGTCCTGAAACTGTTCAAACGTCCTTCTAGCTGTGCGAGGACGAGCCTCCTGCCTCTCGTCCTCAGACCCCGGGTCCAGGTCCTGTGTGTCAACACTAGACGACAGACGCTTAAGAGAGGCATCCGTGACGTCAAGACGCCGCGTGATGTCTGTCATGTACTGTTGGAAAGTACGAAGCATAGCTTCGGAAGTTCCATCAGAAACCGGCAAGGGTAGAGGATCAGTGTTAACCTCAGGGCGACCCTGATCCTCCTCCCTATCGTCCTCCGACTCACTCTCCTCTTCACTTCCCGACAACTCCTCAAAAGCAGGAGTGTAGGGAGCTTGAGGGGGAAGAGCCGAAAGCGATGAAGCAGGCTGTGAAGAAACGCCCACAGAAGCAAGAGGCCGCGAAGACCCCTGCCCCAAAGACGAAACGTCTCCAGCAGCCGAAGGGGGAGAAAAACAACAACCCTGCGACTGTTGGGTCAGCCCAGCCAACGAACCCCCGCCATTTATAGACTGAACAGGAACCCATCGGGTCTGATCAGAAAAGAAATGGTCCGGTCCGGTCGGGGGTGCCGATCCGGTCCGGTAGGGTGGTCCGGTGTTCCGGTCCGGTGCCGGACCATCCGGAGGTCCCGTTCGGCACCGAACCATCGTACCCACAGAAGTGTTCGGGTGGTTAGGTCCGGACGTGGACATACCGTACCATCCGGACCCGTGGTCCGGTTTGGTCCGGTTCGGTGCCAGACCATCCAGACCAACAGAGGTGGTCGGGTGGTCCGGCACCGGGCCATCTGGACCCGTAGGTCCGGACCCGTAGGTCCGGACCCGTAGGTCCGGTACCATCCGGAGGTCCGGTTCGACATCGAACCATCCGTACGCACAGAAGTGTTCGGGTGGCTCGGTCCGGGCGTGGACGTACCGTACCATCCGGACCCGTAGGTCCGGTTCGGTGCCAGACCATCCGGACCAACAGAGGTGGTCGGGTGGTCCGGACCGGTCCGGTAGGGTGGTCCGGTGTTCCGGTCCGGTCCCGTACCATCCGGAGGTCCCGTTCGGCACCGAACCATCCGTACCCACAGAAGTGTTCGGGTGGTTCGGTCCGGACGTGGACACACCGCACCATCCGGACCCGTAAGTCCGGTGGTCCGGTGCCAGACCATCCGGACTAACAGAGGTGGTCGGGCGGTCCGGTCCGGACCGGACCACCGGTCCAGCACCAGACCATCCGGACCCGTAGGTCCGGTCCGGTCCCGCACCATCCGGAGGTCCCGCTCGGCACCGAACCACCCGTACCCACAGAAGTGTTCGGGTGGCTCGGTCCGGACGTGGACATACCGTACTATCCGGACCCGTAGGTCCGGTTCGGTGCCAGACCATCCGGACCAACAGAGGTGGTCGGGTGGTCCGGACCGATCCGATAGGGTGGTCCGGTGTTCCGGTCCTGTGGTCCGGTCCCGTACCATCCGGAGGTCCCGTATGGCACCGAACCATCCGTACCCACAGAAGTGTTCGGGTGGCTCGGTCCGGACGTGGACCTACCGTACCATCCGGACCCGTAGGTCCGGTGGTCCGGTATGGTCCGGTTCGGTGACAGACCATCCGGACCAACAGAGGTGGTCGGGTGGTCCGGTTCGGACCGGACCACTGGTCCGGTACCGGACCATCCGAACCCGTAGGTTCGGTCCGGTCCCGTAGCATCCGGAGGTCCCGTTCGGTACCGAACCATCCGTACCCACAGAAGTGTTCGGGTGGCTCGGTCGGACGTGGACATACCGTACCATCCGGACCCGTAGGTCCGGCATGGTCCGGTTCGGTGCCAGACCACCCGGACCAACAGAGGTGGTCGAGTGGTCCGGCCCCGACCGGACCACTGGTCCGGTACCGTACCATCCGGACCCGTATGTCCGGTGGTCCGGTGTGTTCCGGTTCGGTGCCAGACCACCCAGACCAACAGAGGTGGTCGGGTGGTCCGGTCCCGACCGAACCACTGGTCCCGTACCGTACCATCCGGACCCGTAGGTCCGGGGGTCCGGCAAGGGCCAGAGGTACTGTCCCGCACCGGACCCTAAGGTCCGGTACGGTCCCGTACCATGGGTCCCGTCCGGACCAAACCCGGAGGTCAAGTCCAGTCGGGACCCGTGGGTCCGGTTCGATCCCGACCCGTAAGCCTGGAACGTTCCGGACCCTTGGTCCGGACCATCCGTGTCACGTTTCAATATATCACTCAAGGTGATTATGAACCGGTTAATTACTACTAATTAACTAACCACACCACGATCCACTCTCGCAGGCATACAATTAAATAGAGTCAACAAAAGTATAAGTTTCAGACGCCTGTTTATGTATAAACTCTCCACCTCCCTCGAGCCTTCACTCAAAATATGTTCCTTTTACGTTCTCAACACGTAAAAAACCAGTGTTCACTGACAAAATGCCAGTACTATGTAGAAAATTATAGTAACACGCTGAACCCGTGTAAATACAGTCAAAATGAGAATGTTCTGTTCAAAAAGCTCTAGTTCGTGCAGGTGTCACACACCCCACGTTGTCACTACTCCAATGAAATCATAGATACAAAAAGACAACGGTGGTCAACGGGGTGCGTACGACATGGTGCACTTAGCTTTATCTCTGCTGCTGCTGCTTAGCCGGTATGCTGGTTAGTCGGTTCGCTGGTTAGCCGGTTCGCTGGTTAGCCGGTCCGCTGGTTAGCCGGTTCGCTGGTTAGCCGGTCCGCTGGTTAGCGTAGCCTCAACAGTTCCCGCCAGAGTCAGCCGTGCCGATGTTACGGGAACGTAACGAACGAACGAAACGAACGAACGAAGGAAGGCTGCAAACAGAAAGCATCGGTGCACTAAACATGTCAGCTACCCCTCACCCACCACCTTAAAACATGTCATCTTTAAATATCTCATCGAGCACGTGGGCCTGCACAAAACTGACTTTTTACAACAACAAAACAGCCATTTTCCGTCCTTCTCTCCCTATCTGCAAAAACCATATACAGATTAGTATTTTAGCGTCACAGAGAGTAAATTATGCGCTAACCTGGAAAGAACAACAGAGAGTATTTCATTCCACAACACAGACTCATCAACAGCGTTAAATAATGATTTATTACCTCAAAAGCCTATGATTGTAACTCTCAATGGAAGCAAAGTCCGCCTCCTCCCTGGAACAGTCTCTGTTCGTCAACAGTGACCCAAAACGTCCAGAACCCCTTGTCGAATCCTTATGCGAAAGCCATCGCCGACGAAGGAAATGTGACGACTTGTCCTCAGCAAAATACGTGGCAGAGGAAAGGAATAACTTGTAGAAGTTCCCCTAGAGTGCCGAATATGATATTCGGTGAAAAACCATCATACTCTAGAAACTGTATTAGATCCTTCCCCTTCTGCCGCTGGGTGTCAAGTGTGTCGTCCTTGAGTCTCTGACAGACCACCTAGCCAAATACACGTGACTGACCTTGTCACCAAACCAGTCCAGCTATACACAGTTTTGCCTCCCCAAGCAGGAAAAAGACACGAGAAACTCAATCCCTGAAAATCCCGTGCGCGCTGTCAGCGAAAAAAACCGTCAGCCCTATGACAGCAGAAACCTGCACTGTGAAGCTCGTGCGTTTCAAAACATCCGTGCTCGGGAGCACTGTCAGCAAAAACTCTGCTGTGTCCAATATCACGCACAGGCGCTTTCTATCATACATTGACCCAGAACAGGCACTCCACTGAGTGACGCTTTCTTGGTCTCTGTCACCCGATCGTGACACACCTCCCCTCTTCAAGACGAAACCTCGGTTTCGCTCACAGTCATGTTCTCCTCTACAGCCCGAGAGAGAAAGTCAGCTCCAACATTGTTGGCGCCCGGAATAACGCGTACCGTGAATTGGTACGGTTGGAGAATCAACGCCCAGCGCATAAGTCTGGCGTTTGCCAACCTTGCAACCTGAAGATATTGCAGAGGTTGATGGTCTGTTTCCAGACAGAAAGGTCGTCCTCAAGAACGAGCAACCCCTCGTTTCACCCCTGATGACTGCAACCTTCTCTGTCTTCTTGTCTTTGTTCTTCTGGTCTTTGTTCTTCTCCCCGTAGGCTGTCCTCTCTATGTAGGCGCGCAGCAGGTTGGCGTGGTACAGGCGTGCTTTCCCGTGCATCATGATCCTGTAGTCGTTTTGGCCCACTTTCGCTGTCACCTCAAAAGGTCCTTGCCACTGCAGTTGTAGCTTGTTGTGTTTGACAGGTAGAAGTAGCAACACCCGTTCTCCAATCTTGAAGCTGCGCGGCCGTGCCTTGCGGTCGAATCCTCGCGCGTAACGCTGTGCTGCTCTTCCCAGGTTCTCTTGAGCCAATTTGCAGGTCTCTTCAATCCTGTTCCTGAGTTCTACGATGTAGGTCGCTGTCGTCTGCACCTCCTCGTCAGCTTCTTCGTCCGTCCAAGCTTGACGCAGGATAGCCATGGGACCGCGTACCTGTCTGCCGTACAACAACTCAAATGGGGAAAAACCCAAGCTCTCCTGAGGAACCTCGCGGTATGCAAAAAGCAATGCTGGGATGTACCTGTCCCACGTGCGTGGTTTCTCCTGAGCTAGTTTCCTCAGCATGGTCTTCAAGGTGCCATTGAACCTTTCCACCAGTCCGTTGCACTGAGCATGGTAAGGAGTGGTGAAGTGCTGCTCCAGTGATAGCAGTCGTGCTGCCTCCGCCATCACTCCTCCCGTGAACTGCGTGCCTCTGTCGGTGAGTACCTCTGATGGAATTCCCAGCCGGGACCACATAGTAACCAGAGCCTCAGCTACTCGCGTGGCTTCAATCGATTTCAGAGGGATCGCCTCTGGGTATCGAGTAGCGTAGTCCACCATGGTCAAAATGTATCTGTTTCCGTCCTCAGACGCAGGCAAGATGGGCCCGATGATGTCCACTGCCACCCGACGAAAGGGTTCGTCGATGAGCGGCATCTTCTCTAAGGGGACCTTCCTCACCCTTCCTTTGGCAACCACCTTCTGGCACTTATCGCAGGACGCACAGAAACGTCGGACATCCGTGCAGATGCCTGGCCAGTAAAAGTGGCGCCAGACACGATCCGTGGTCTTCTTGGTACCAAGATGACCTCCCAGAATCGAGTCGTGTGCCGTTGCCATGACACCCTCGCGAAACTCGCGAGGCACGACAACCTGTTTGAATGTACCTTCTTGGTTGCTGAACTCACGGTAGAGCAACTTCTTGTCCCTGAGGAACTTTGACCTCCCATGCTTCCCGCTCAGCTTCACCTTCCCCGACTTCGCGTGCTCCCGAGGAGTAGCTAAGGTCGGGTCAGAATCCTGAGCCTTCGCGAGAAGCGCGGGGGTCACGTTCCCCAGGGCAGCTCGTGCAGCAGGTAGGGGTTTGAGAGGTTTGTCCTCTCGCTCCGCCTGTGCCCGCGTGAGCACTGAAATGACGTCGGGAGACCGATAAACGGGAACCTCCCTGGTGACGCCGTCCACAAACTGAACCCGGTTTCCAATGAGCAGGTCGCATGGAGGATCGTCCATGACGACGGCCACAATGGTCCCCGTGAACAACGGGGTTACGACCTTGATCACTGCCGTGTTCAAGTCGTAAGCGTGAGATGCCTCGGCCATTCTCACCCTGATGCTGTCTCCTGTGTAGGCCATAGCTGGAACTAGACTCGCCCGAACCACTATCATGTCTGCCCCTGTGTCCCGCAGACCTTCGCCCTTCACTCCGTTAACGTAGACGTTGCAGTGGGGCTGGAAATGTTTCCTGGAGCACGGAACGCAGAGTTGTGGGATGGTGCATGAGCTCGTGACGTCCCTGAACTCCTCACTGCCAACGAAGTGAACGCCCTTCTGGTCAGCCTGTCTCTTGTGGCAGTCCTTCTTCACGTGGCCCCGCTTGTTGCAGTAGTAACACTGGATGTCAGTTCTGGAACTCGATCCCTTGTGTCCCTGATCGTCCTTCCGGTCCTTGGGTCCTGAAGAACCCGAATTTCCCGTTTTTCCTGGCCGTGAGCCTGAAGATTTGCCGGAGATCGCCTGGGCGTCCTCGTGCACTCTGATCCAGTCGGCTGCCTCCTGAGTAGTCTTGGGCTGGTGCTCCTGCACGAAGGTCACCACCTCAGGTCGCAGGCTGGACATCAGTTGTTCCATGACTATGAGGTCGGCAAGGTCGTTGACGGTCCAGTCCTTTTCGGCCATCTCCACCCAGCGCCGCAGGTAGAGGTTAAGGCGTGCCACAAACTGATGACTCAGCTCGCCGCTCAGTCTCTTGCTGTTACGCAGACGTCGTCTGTAGGCTTCAGCAGTCAGGTTAAAGCGCTGGAGTAACGCCTTCTTAAGTGCCTGATAGTCTCTCGCCTCGTCGTCCTCCAAAGCGTTGTAGAGCTGCAATGCGCGTCCCTTTAAGCAGGTGCTAAGGCGGCTAGCCCACGTGGCCTCTTCCCACTTCTGGTCAGATGCAATGCGCTCAAACCGGCGTAAAAAGTCGTCGAGCTCGTCCTTGTCATCGTCGAACGTCGGCAGTCTCGTACGGTCGGCAACAAACGTCGGCGCGCTAGCCTGAGTGAGCGTACCCTTCTCGGCCTGTAGCCTAGCTAGCTCTAGCTGGTGATCGCGATCCGCCTGTTCCTTCCGGTCTAGTCTGTCACGTTCGTCTTTCTTTTCCTGTCTGTCAAGTTCGGCCTGTCGTTCCTGTCTCTCAAGCTCGTCTTTCTTATCCTGTCGGTCACGTTCGGCCTGTCGTTCTCTTTCTTGTCTGTCCAGTTCGTCCTTCTTTTCCTGTCTGTCTCGTTCGTCTTTCTCTTTCTTGTCCTGTCTGTCACGTTCGGCCTGTCGTTCTTGTCTGTCAAGCTCTTCTTTTCTCGTCTGTCGCTCTATGTCTTCCCTACGTTCCAGCTCCTTGCGTTTAAGCAAACTACGCGCTCTAACGCGTGCGTCACGCTCTGTCTGTTCCTCACTGCCAGGAGTCTCGAAAGTTATTCTCCTCGTCGGAGATCCCCCTGTAGCCATGGTTAGTTTTAGCAAAGCTTTATCACAAAAGTAAGTCTAACGCAGCTATAGCTAGAATACGCGGTGACGAAAGCGGTGGATACAAAAATCCAGCAACCGGAAAATGCAGAAGAAAAATCCAAACGGTGTAGAACAAATCGCGTAGCCTACTTTATGGCTGCTTTCTGCGGTGAAACAAAGTGTTTCCCACAGCCGTGGCCTACTTTATCGGCTGCTTTTTGCGGTGAAACAGAGTGTTTCCCACAGCCTTGGTTAGGACAGAAGTCCTCGGACCCTTCCCCCCCAAAATTCCAACAAAGTCAAAATATGGAGAAAAATCCAAGTAAAACAAGACGGTAGAAAATGTAACCTGTTACGGAATGCGAAACAACAATGTAGAGAAAACTGAGTAAAACGAATAACAAATCCGCTAACCCCGCTCAGCTCTCTGCAACGGAAAACTCTGAACGTACAACAACAAAGATTCACAAACAAAGGAAAGGGAGATAATCACAGTTAGCGCATACAATAACTCACAAATTACAATTTACATTTCCTGCAAGATGTGAATCGCTTAAGGTGTGGTATATGATCAAAACTATACAAAAAAGGGTAGCACCAAGCAGAAAATAAGTCGAGCACTGACGAGATTATCTGCTCTTAGTTCTCCTTAATTGGTGGGTCTTTATCAGTTGGAAATTAACTGAGTAAATCCCGGCTTGGCCCCCACGTGTCACGTTTCAATATATCACTCAAGGTGATTATGAACCGGTTAATTACTACTAATTAACTAACCACACCACGATCCACTCTCGCAGGCATACAATTAAATAGAGTCAACAAAAGTATAAGTTTCAGACGCCTGTTTATGTATAAACTCTCCACCTCCCTCGAGCCTTCACTCAAAATATGTTCCTTTTACGTTCTCAACACGTAAAAAACCAGTGTTCACTGACAAAATGCCAGTACTATGTAGAAAATTATAGTAACACGCTGAACCCGTGTAAATACAGTCAAAATGAGAATGTTCTGTTCGAAAAGCTCTAGTTCGTGCAGGTGTCACACACCCCACGTTGTCACTACTCCAATGAAATCATAGATACAAAAAGACAACGGTGGTCAACGGGGTGCGTACGACATGGTGCACTTAGCTTTATCTCTGCTGCTGCTGCTTAGCCGGTATGCTGGTTAGTCGGTTCGCTGGTTAGCCGGTTCGCTGGTTAGCCGGTCCGCTGGTTAGCCGGTTCGCTGGTTAGCCGGTCCGCTGGTTAGCGTAGCCTCAACAGTTCCCGCCAGAGTCAGCCGTGCCGATGTTACGGGAACGTAACGAACGAACGAAACGAACGAACGAAGGAAGGCTGCAAACAGAAAGCATCGGTGCACTAAACATGTCAGCTACCCCTCACCCACCACCTTAAAACATGTCATCTTTAAATATCTCATCGAGCACGTGGGCCTGCACAAAACTGACTTTTTACAACAACAAAACAGCCATTTTCCGTCCTTCTCTCCCTATCTGCAAAAACCATATACAGATTAGTATTTTAGCGTCACAGAGAGTAAATTATGCGCTAACCTGGAAAGAACAACAGAGAGTATTTCATTCCACAACACAGACTCATCAACAGCGTTAAATAATGATTTATTACCTCAAAAGCCTATGATTGTAACTCTCAATGGAAGCAAAGTCCGCCTCCTCCCTGGAACAGTCTCTGTTCGTCAACAGTGACCCAAAACGTCCAGAACCCCTTGTCGAATCCTTATGCGAAAGCCATCGCCGACGAAGGAAATGTGACGACTTGTCCTCAGCAAAATACGTGGCAGAGGAAAGGAATAACTTGTAGAAGTTCCCCTAGAGTGCCGAATATAATATTCGGTGAAAAACCATCATACTCTAGAAACTGTATTAGATCCTTCCCCTTCTGCCGCTGGGTGTCAAGTGTGTCGTCCTTGAGTCTCTGACAGACCACCTAGCCAAATACACGTGACTGACCTTGTCACCAAACCAGTCCAGCTATACACAGTTTTGCCTCCCCAAGCAGGAAAAAGACACGAGAAACTCAATCCCTGAAAATCCCGTGCGCGCTGTCAGCGAAAAAAACCGTCAGCCCTATGACAGCAGAAACCTGCACTGTGAAGCTCGTGCGTTTCAAAACATCCGTGCTCGGGAGCACTGTCAGCAAAAACTCTGCTGTGTCCAATATCACGCACAGGCGCTTTCTATCATACATTGACCCAGAACAGGCACTCCACTGAGTGACGCTTTCTTGGTCTCTGTCACCCGATCGTGACAATCCGTCACCCGAACACCAGACGCTAAGGAATGGCGTGGGGTCAAGATGGTCCGGTCGGAGGTGTCGGTCTGAGCAACAGAAACAATGTTCCCGTCGCCCTGACCATTCGACAGAAGTACAGTGGTCGCCGCTTAATAAAACCACTTCTGGACCGACGAAAAATGGCTTTAATAAGCGGCGGATTTATTAACCGGCGGTCCAGGAATACGTCATTTTCGAAAGAAAAAAAAAATCTCTTTTGTTTACGTCACTCAGTCGTCATTTACACTTGTTTGAATCTAAACAAAACTTCACGAAGGATGTTGAACTTTTGTTTTAATTATGTACATGTACGTGTACTTTGATCACTTCGGTACATCAATAATTTCACTGTCACCGTCACGAACCATTACTCGTCAGAGAAGAACGATTTTATGAGTGTTTGTTTGTTGGTCGTCTTCCACATCAGAACAAGATAATGTGAGTTTTAGTCACAAACTACGTGATTTCTCTGAGAAAACTGGCTTTAATAAGCGGCGGGTTGGTTTTATTAACCGGCTTTTTCTAATACATAAGATATAGTGATAAATCCGGACCGTCTGAAATCGGCTTTTATAAGCGGCTGGCTCTATTAACCGCGGTTTTATTAAGCGGCGTCCACTGTACCACGTTCTGTCGAACACCTCCACGTCCAGTAACTAGTCGGCCGGAGCGTCTTAACAAGAGGGACAGCCACCAGTCACACGGACGTCAGAGGGAACCGTAGTAGCAGTGGTCGTAGGCACGAAGCCTGAAACCCCTGCCCCCACAGGACCGCCCTGAACGGGGTCAATTCGCATCCCAACCCCAGCGGGGAGGGAATTCAGAGACCCCGTCATCTCCTCCGATCTCCCCCCCCAGGAGGCCGAAACTACTGTCGAAACAGCAGCAGACGACCCAGCGAGGGAGTTCAGAGGAGGACCCGTGTCCCTCCTGGCTTCCACAGCGGTGGAAACCGAGGAGGGCACAGGAGAGGCACCGGAAAAAGGAAGATTTTAATGCCAACTGCACCCGGTGTTCCCAGGCGGTCACCCATCCAAGTACTAACCGGGCCCGACGTTGCTTAACTTCGGTGGTCGGACGAGAACCGGTGTTTACAACGTGGTATGGCCGTTGGCTGTCAAAACCTGAGTCTCTCCAGTAGCCCCTAGATCGGATTCACCAACCCCCAAAGAGGGTTGGGAATCGACCTGCCCCCGGATTCGAGCCAGGGAGGAGAAGGAAACCTTCCCCCCAGGCTTGAAACCGGGAGGAGCTGAAGCCTGAGACTGAGGGCCGGACAACGGCGTCGAAGGGGGGGAAGCCTGTTCCACTGAAGGAGAAGGAGAAAGAAGCTTTTTCTTTCTCCTCGACCTTCCCCGAACCTTCGACGGCGCAGCCCCGCCCGAAGTCCCAGGCTCAAGCCCAGCCTGTTTGAGCAAGCTCGCATTGAGCTTGCTCAAACAGGCTTTCTCCGCCCTCCCTCGCCGCAAACGCAAAGCGTTTGGGGAGGGAGAGTCGGAGCGCCGAAAGATCCCCTTCTCCGTGCGTAAAACATGACGCTGGGCGCCCGGAGAAGGGTTGCCCCCGGCAGACTCTGGTTCCGTAGAACCAGAGCCCAAAACAGGACGAGACATCCTACCTCGCCCTGAACGTACCCTTAACTCATTCGAGGCGCGTCGGAACTGGAATTCCGACATCTGTGTTTAGCGTTGGCTGCGTGCCGGCACTTGAGTTCCGACGGATATCACGAATTTTTAACGGTGTAAACGGTCCTGCTGACCAAGGGAAACAACCCCTGCAATGAACTTCTATCTGTCTACAGTGGTACCATTCACTGTAAACAGTTCCTTCCCTTAAATTGTTGGGATTAATAAAAATTTTGTTGACGGTGTGCGACCCACGTGTTTTGACTTTTCCAAGATGGCGGATCGTTCTGCTGAGACGTAGTAACTTGAAAAGAGTGCTAGAACGTGTTATTCAGTACGGTTCTGATCTTGACCTCAGTGATGATGATAGTGGAGATGATATTTTAGATTCTGGTGACGATTTTGTGCCAATGGACGATCATTTGGGTGATGATTCGGGCAATGCAAGTGTCGATCATGACATTGTGTATGATGAACCCATGACGTAGAAAGTTTTTTTGTTTTGCTTCAAATTGGATATTTTGCGTGGATATGAAGACAACAAAAGGTATGTACTTTCAAATGTTTCATATATTTTCTAAAAGAGTAAGTTTCAAACTTTGCAAAAACATAAGGTATGTAAGGTTATCTTGTGTTGTTGATTTTTAATATTTTTTTCAAAATGGCTCTAAATCGCGCGTTGGCAGGGAACACAGGGGAAATTTAGCTGCGCCTCGAATGAGTTAAAGACCGAGAATTAACAAAATTCAAAGAAAATTTAGGTCAATACTCAAGTGAATGCGGCGAAACGAGAAGCAGACGACCGGTCACCACGAAGTAGGACGGGAGGCACGCCGAGTCCGCCACACAAAAACGGAGGCACAAGTTGAAGGAAACACAACGTAGCCTCAAGCCAGAAGTGGAATAACACACAATAATCCAACAGGTGATAGTCCACACAGAAAAGAAGCCTCTTAGTCCAAAATAATCCGGGAGCGTAGCAGAAACACAGCCGGTCTGACACGCGCGAAAAAAGAAAAAGGACGCGCCACCTACATCCTGTAAGGGGGAAGCACTCGGACAGTGCTTGGGATCCACGGTGGCGCATGGTTATGGGAGATAATTGTACCCACTCAGCGTTTTGTCCAATTTTTTCGGCCTATAATAGATAATGTGCAAGAATAGTACTGTCGAGGTAAGTGTTATATTGACCTCTGTGCCAAAGCTTTGTGCAGGCAGCTTCACAAGACTTCACAAGGTCGACTTGGCCCAATAGCCAACTTGCACAATACCCCGCTTTGATAGCTCTCCGGTGCGAAAGATAAGGAAGGTTCACTTCCCTGCAGGCAAACTTTTTGCTCTCAAGAGTTATCATTCCTTTCATACGCAACAGTCACTGATCTAAACAATGGCTACCGAACAGCAGAATTGCCGATAGTGCAAGTCGCCTATTAGTTTGAGGCTTTACAGACACGCTCAGTGTGAAAACTGACCACTTTCATGCGCTGCTCCTTGTCCTGTGTTGCACGTGTCTCCTGCAACTCTCGCTCCAGCTCCTCGCTCTGCTTCAGTCGCTGAAACAACAACACAGAAAATAGATGTGTCTGTGGCAAGCTAAGTACCACAATACAAAAGCAGCTATTTGTGACTTACTTTAATATAACAGAAAAAAAAGGATGTGTTTTTGTTCATTTTCATTAGTTTATTATTCCATTGCTGGGAAACTAGAGTTATGGAAAGCTAGCAGCAACAAGTCGCGTTACCCGTGTGTTTGTGGGTTTAGATGTAATAAGCCACCTGCACTTTTGGCAGAATGACCAAGGTCTTTTACATGCGACAGTGGTGGGACAAGGATACCGTCTCTGAGTATACACATAAAGTTGACCAGTTGTCTGTCCCCGGCCTGGATTTGAACCCATGACTTGATGATCACAAGTTCAGTGCTCCACCAACTGATCTACTGGGCCCCAACATGATATGATGTGCTTCCAATAGTGACGCAACTTACTTTGCAGAAGTAGAACGTTTCAACACCTGGTGTAAAGACAACTTTTTAGACCTAAATGTGACAAAGACCAAAGAACTTCTGATAGACTTTAGAAGAAACCCTGCCCCTGTCCCTGACCTGATGATTGATGGTGTGACTGTTGAGCGTGTGACTGAATATAAGTATCTTGGCACAGTTATCGATGATAAGCTGTCCTTCAATGCAAACACCACCCTCATACACAAAAAATGTCAGTCACGCATCTACTGCCTTCAGAAACTTAGGAAGTTGAATGTGAACTCTTCTATCCTTCAAACTT